>NW_017100397.1:1145798-1151422 GCF_001263275.1 Habropoda laboriosa | reverse complement strand
TATATAATATTATAGGCGATGAAAAATTCTTGATACAATTTAATTGTAACACAACTTTCCACAATGATCTACTATAACAAAGTAGAATTTACATTTAAAAACGATTATCTAACGAAGTTTCTACACAAGATTAATAAAACACCCTGCTTAATAGAATGTTTTACTCCTTCCACCTACACCGTGAAACAAAATTGCAGGGTGCAAAGGGTGCGATAAAAGATGGATAACTTCAGTAAGCAAAAGTGTTAATAAAAATGTTAACCGAGCCAAACTGCGTCAGAATCAGCGGGTGCGAGTGCAAAATAAGGAAAAACGGAAAGTTCACGAGAGAGGTGAGCTGTCGTGTTCCCCGCTGTTTACAGTGGCCCATTCGTTTACATCGCGGTTCGCGGGCTGCACGAGCATAAAGGGGGGCAAATTTAATTCTCCTCTGGTGTCGCCGACGCGCGTAAACATTTTACGAGCACCACCTCGCCGCTGGCAACCGATTTATTTATCAGCCCCGGGGAAACTGATATCGAAAAATATAAGTAAAGGCCTCGATGTCGAGTGCATGGACACAGCAAACTGGCCGGTAGCCAATAACCGGCCATTTGGGTCAAAGCGAACCCAACCGCCCCTCTACAACCAGAGGACTCCTTCACTTCCGGCGAGGCTCAAGCTTTTTGCGAATTACTATTCCTCGTTTTTCCTTCTTTTCCCGTCCTGTGGAACTTTCACGATGCTTTACTCATTTTCATCTATTTTCGAAATTTTTCTAGCGTTTCTAACACCTGAAAAAATTTCAACCACCTGTTTCTTTGGATCAAACAATTTAAACAATTTCTCGTTAAAATGATTTGGACCTTTAATGATTATCATTCGACTTTGATAAACTGAAGAAGTAACTGCCTCGCGTCAAATTGGAGATTTCAAATTGAAAATTCTTATTATGTATTCTTATATAAAGAAAAGTTCGTTCAGAATTACAATTACGAACGCCTCCCTATTACAAACACATGCTGCACTTCTCGTCTTAAGAATTTCGTTCCTCTCAGCTGTACAACAATCGCCAAAAGGCCCAGACACTCAGATAAACCCCTTTGGTTCCCCAACCTCAAAATGCATTCCTCTAAAGTCGACCTCAAAGCGCCTCTCCCACATAACCGCCCCATTCTCTCTCGACACACGTATCCCCGAAATAATCGGCGAATTTCACGAAACAATTCACCTTCCTTATGCAACCTCCCCGAAATCATAAGCCACGCGAATAACTAGCGTACAAAGAGAGAATTCCCGTGAATACGCGGTGGAAGAGAAGGTGGTACAGTTGATGGAAGAAATATAGCGCAGTTGTAAATTAAAGCATTAAGCAGCAACACCGATTGATGCAGTAACAATCAGGGTCGAATGTGGCATTTCTTATTTTTCCATTAGGATTGAAGGATTCTAGTCCTCCGTGCGAGGTATCTTTTGGAACCGAGATCTTTGGATCCTTATCTTAGGTTTCTAACGTGCAAACTGGAACGGTTGAATTTACGACCTCGCTATATTTCTTCCAACGATTATACGTTTAACGAAGCCGCTTGAAACGCTGCCATATTTCCTGCGGAGCGTCGAAAAGAGGGTTCGAACCGACGAAATCCATAAGTGGACGCGGCGAAAGGCAAGATGAAAGAGGAATTGAAGGCTGTGCCCGTTCTTGCGTCGCACAGTAAACCGACGTTGCGCCATTATGGGACAAGAAGGCGTTGCTCGAATGCAAGCAAGCCGTGCAGTTTATTTAATAGGAATCGCGCGAACTGTGAATTCGTGCGGGCGCCGTTGTCTCGCGACGAGACACGACCGAGTCCAAGTGAAATACTCCAGCCGCGTAGTATGAAAAGGAAACGGTTCTATGCAAAACACGTATAATAATAGGAATAAATGAAAAATGAAGAGGTTCGATATAAAAAATTGAACGAACCACCAACTATAAAATATTCGAGTAGAAGTATGGAGCATCCAACATCGCGATTTCCGCAACAGAGAACACCGTACCCCCGTTTCCTCGCCATATTTATTTTCCTTTCAGCCGTAGACAGAGGGTTAGCGGTTGATAAATGGCGAAACAAGGAGGGAAGGACGGGAAGAAGGGGTTGGGGTAGGTTCCCATTGAAAACGTAACGTTCGCCTTGGTTGAAGGCGTCGAGGACGCCCTGGCGTCGCGTACACGCGCAAATTGCGAAAATCTCACGAACAAAGATACGGCCGCGTTGCAGTCTGCCGCCCCCTTTCATCTTCCAACCCCATGGATGTCCTCTCGTTTCACCGATACATTCTCCTGCGCACACGCTGCATCCGCGATGGAACGTTGGATGAACTCGAATTTTCTCCACTGCTGGATAGGTATATGTTTCTTCTTCTTTAGTTTCTTTGTCTTTTTTCCACGCGCTTGTTTTTTCGGCTGCTGTGTATGATGTAACAGAGGTAGTTTCGCGCAGATGGATGTTCCGCTTTAACAGGGATGCTAAACTCGTTGCTGGATTCAACACGGTGCAGCTACAGAGTAAACTGGCACGTATGAATTTAAATACATTTCCATAGGAACGAGAGTGGGCTTTCTTTTTTTTTTTGGTTTTTGTTTTAGTATGGTTAATGAATGATTCGGTTGTGAAAGAGTTGGTTACGGACGGGGAAAAGGTAACGAGTTAATTAGGCGAGATTTATGTAATACGTTGGTGACTTCTTTTTTCTTCAATTTTGTTAAGTATCGATATTTTTTTGGATTCATTAGCGTACTTAACCAATTCTTTTTAATTTTCTCATTCGAGTAACTAAATAGTCCTCTTCCGTGTATTTCTATTGAAAATCTGATGGAAATTAATCGTAGTAAGATAAGGAGAACACTTTAAGCATTCCTTTTTCTAAAACTGCCCTAATTTTCATAAAAATTGTTTTATTGACCACTTGAAACCAGAGAAAACCTTCTCAAATTTCTTCAAACGTAGCCTAAACTTAAAATTCCGTTTCATACTCTGTCTGCACGATCTAAAAATTCTTCAAAGCTTCTCAAACCCTTGTTTTTTTACCATTTCTCTAAAATTACTGTAAAATTCAATCGAACCACGTCCGTGAAGCATCACAGAGAAAGAAAAATACAAAAATTCTCGAGACGGTACCATTTTCGATTGAAAAATTGCTGGATCTGTGTTCATTTGGGAAAAAGTATGAAAGCTGGTGTATCCTTTTGAAAACGAGCACCCACGGGGCCTCCCAGCCCTGCAGCCATCGTCTCGGTCGTTTATCCGCGCGTACTTTATTTCCATTTTTTTTTTTTTTTTGTTCTCCGCACCACGTAGATCCTTGTGCGTTCGTTCTTTCGTTCGCGCATTCGTCGCCGCCGGCTAGGATGTTTCAAACATATGTACGTACATACATATGTATACACGAGAGGGAGGGAAGCAGAAGAAGAGAGAAGAGACGATCCCTGAATTTTCTTTCAGCCGGCGCGCCGCACAGTGGGGTATTTGCCTCTCACACGCGGTAAATACTATTTTCTGACTGAAATCATATATTTATCCCTCATTTTTTGATTTTCTACAATTTGGGAATATATTTGTGGACTTGTGGGTACAGACTAATAAATAAAAGTTATTTTTGAAAGGCATTTGTTAATAACTCAGAAATAGGGCAGGTGATCGACCGGTTCATAAAGCCAAAATTTTAAAATTCAAAATTTGAAAAAACTTGATACCAGTAGGTACTGCAAATCAATTCGATACCGGTGACGTGTCATTAGTGTCAATAATAATAAAAATCACTGTAGCTAGCTCAGTTGCAGCTAGTAGCAGTTAATTTCTTTTTTTATGTTAAAGGTAAGGATTTGCCCTTTTCAATGATTCCAGAAAGAACACTGAATTCTACTAAACACACCTTTAAAATTAAGAGTGAAAATGGAAAATATTAAATAAGCCGTAATTCCAAAAATATCAATAATATCAAAATGAAATTTGGTGCAATTCAGATACACACATAGTACACTTAGTTCCACTACGAATTAATTAAATTAAGAAAACAACAAAGTTGTAAATAATAATTCTATATTTCAATCATTTTGAGATTGACTTCTTTAAAGGGGTCTTCTAGTGTGACGGTTGTTTTTTTAGGCCTTCTTTGCTAATTTATTACAGGAGTACGGTAAAAGTTATTAACATGAGCTTTATTCTTATGCATTTACTTGTCCTTGAGGAATGACTACAAATTTTTATTGTTGAAAACTAATTAAATATGGCTGCTGTAGAACACGTCAAACAGGAGCATGAAAAAAAAAAGTAGGTTCATGGTTACCATGATTTGAGCTGTTCTGCTTATCAGAAATAAAGAAATCCAATTGATTCTTATTTAGTATGCATGTCGCTATGGTCGGTAATAGAATAAAAGAAAAATATTGAAAATTAAAAAAATGGCGGAAAATGGCGGCACTTTGAATACGAAGTATCCATTTTTTCGACTTGTTTTCGTCTTTCAGAGGCTCCAAAAATCAGAAAAATGTATATTTTGGCATAATTCTACTACCGACCATAGCCACACATGTTCTCAAGACATGTGCAAAATTTGAGTTCGATTGGTTCAGTAGTTTTTGCCAGATCGTGGCAACCATGTCAGAAAACATGGTTCCGAGAACAACGCGTTTAAAGTTTTCAGTGCAATTTACATTCTCCCTATCGCCGGTCTTTGATGTGTCACACTAAACGAGCTATAACTTCGTTATTTTATCGAATACAACTATAAAACTTCAGGAGTACATTCTTAAAGAGTTGCACTTTCGATGTATGCAAAACAATAAAAATCGATTTTTTGAAACCGTCACACTAGAAGACCCCCTTAAGATATTTAAATTAAAGTGCCAAGTAGGGGTATCTACATTCTGTCCCACCAGAGTGTGTCACACTAAACGAGCTATAACTTCGTTATTTTATCGAATACAACTATAAAACTTCAGGAGTACATTCTTAAAGAGTTGCACTTTCGATATATGCAAAAAAATAAAAATTGATTTTTTGAAACCGTCACACTAGAAGACCCCCTTAAAGGAGTGTAGCCGAGTTAACAATTAAGAAATATGAAAAAAAAATTGCACCACATTATAGCTCAAATATTCAATTAACTATCTGTGTAGAATTTTTTTCATTTTGAGGGTACTTATGAAGGACTTTTTATCGCGTTAGGAGGCGAATATCCCACAAACGACCAGACGAATTTCTTTATCCCCCTTACAAACCCTCCCCTTATCTTCCACGAATAAAATTTGTGTAAACCGTTAAAGCGACACTTTCTTTCTGGCCACGACACGATTACTGATACGGTGATTAAAAGAAAAATATAAATTTTCTGTCTTCTTTTTTCATTTCAATTTTATAGTGGTTTGTGAAGTACTTTCTTTAGATTGGGTAATATATCGTATTGTATTTTCGTCATTTTTTCAGAAAATTTTACCCGACTAGAATTTCAGTTAGGCATGCCTAAAGACGAATGTGGGCCTAATGCGGAAACGATGAAACACACCTTAATGCTGCAAGCCTAATCGTTACCGCATTAGGTCCTAATTCGGAAGGAATGATGCATGCCTAAGTTGGGCATTCCTAACAGTTGCCATACGTGGC
>NW_017100397.1:1141216-1145682 GCF_001263275.1 Habropoda laboriosa | reverse complement strand
TTTCCAAAAAAAAAAAAAAAAAAAAAAGTTAAGACACAAATTGAAGTGTCAAATAGGTCACTGTCTTTTTCTGGAATTTTAACGAAACATTTTGCAGTGGACGAGCGAGTGTCATGGTGTAAAATTAAACCAGCGATTTTTCACTTCGCCGATAAATGGTGTTTGGCACTAATCCGTGGACGATGATGCGAGAACACACGATTTTGGAACGTTGACGAAACACGAGGAAATAGTATCGGACAAGATTCGAGAATTATCGAAAGCGTACAAAGTATTTCGGTACCGACGACTACCGGTTTTACGTAAATCACACGGCGAAATTTCACCAATTTTACGCCCACTAAATTCTACCCGCTTCGTGCCAAGTGATTCAATAACTTATACGCGAATTTACGAATTCGCGAAATTTCTCACATCTAATTTGCATTGGAAATTTGATTCCTGCCAAAATATATTCGTATACACTTCTGGCTACTAAATAACGAGCCAGAGACAGTGTGTCGCGGAGAAGAAGGAATCGTTGTATAATAAAAGATTCTGACTATTCTATACAATCTTCAACTTCGAATAATGAAATCTCAGAATTATTGCACAACTGTGACAAATAAATAAGATTAACAATATTTGTATACTGCGATAAATTTATCGATAAATGACGAATGACCCAAGAAAATCCTTCTCAAAGATCGCGTTGCACGTTGCGTTCGTGAAAGTTTCTCAACAGAATTTTTGATGGACGAGGCAAATGCTACAAAGAAATCTAACGAACTACAAAATAAATGTACAATATCAAAGGAACCAGAATTCCAATTGCACTAACACAGCTAAAACGATTGCACTGCTCTGAATAATTTAGCCAATAGCAGCTCGTGGATTTTACACTTACCGTGTTGCAGTCTCAAATTATTAAATCGACTCGACAATTTTTAGTTGTGAACATACAGCACGAAAAAAAACAAAATGTATTCGTTATCACAACGAGGGACTGCGAATCGATTCAGAACTTATCGAACTACTTAAAGCATACCAAATTGTGTAATAAACTGTGAACCTAGACTTTAACACTAGAACTACCGGCCCAGTCAAAATGACCAGTTAAGAAATTTCGAAAAAAAGTGAATGTACGATACTGGTTGGTATTATCATTTGTAACTTTCTGATTTTATTTTCTGCATGTATGCTTCCATTGGTACTGACATGAATTTCATTTTCTAATTACATTTTACGTATATAAAAATTCATTTTCGAAAAGTCTAATTAGTCATTTTGACACAGCTGGTACTTCTAGTGTTAAATAACCAATTAAAAAAAAAAAGAAATTATTATATCAGCGATTTCCGAAATATTCCCGACTAGAATTTCAGTTAGGCATGCCTAAAGACGAATGTGGGCCTAATGCGGAAACGATGAAACACACCTTAATGCTGCAAGCCTAATCGTTACCGCATTAGGTCCTAATTCGGAAAGAATGATGCATGCCTAAGTTGGGCATTCCTAACAGTTGCCATACGTAGCCCAAATGGGGGTGGCCGAGCGCACGCTTAGGTTGGGCATCCCTAACAGTTGCCATACGTAGCCCAAATGGGGGTGGCCGAGCGCACGCTTAGGTTGGGCATCCCTAACAGTTGCCATACGTGGCACAAATGGGGGTGGCTGAGCGCACGCCTAAGTTAGGCATTCCTAACAGTTGCCATACGTGGCCCAAATGGGGGTGGCCGAGCGCACGCCTAAGTTAGGCATTCCTAACAGTCGCCATACGTAGCCCAAATGGGAGTGGCCGAGCGCACGCTTAGGTTGGGCATTCCTAACAGTTGCCATACATGGCCCAAATGGGGATGGCCGAGCGCATGCCTAAGTTGGGCATTCCTAACAGTTGCCATACGTAGCCCAAATGGGGATGGCCGAGCGCATGCCTAAGTTGGGCATTCCTAACAGTTGCCATACGTAGCCCAAATGGGGATGGCCGAGCGCATGCCTAAGTTGGGCATTCCTAACAGTTGCCATACGTAGCCCAAATGGGGATGGCCGAGCGCATGCCTAAGTTGGGCATTCCTAACAGTTGCCATACGTAGCCCAAATGGGGATGGCCGAGCGCATGCCTAAGTTGGGCATTCCTAACAGTTGCCATACGTAGCCCAAATGGGGATGGCCGAGCGCATGCCTAAGTTGGGCATTCCTAACAGTTGCCATACGTAGCCCAAATGGGGATGGCCGAGCGCATGCCTAAGCTGGGCATTCCTAACAGTTGCCATACGTAGCCCAAATGGGGGTGGCCGAGCGCACGCTTAGGTTGGGCATCCCTAACAGTTGCCATACGTAGCCCAAATGGGGGTGGCCGAGCGCACGCCTAAGTTAGGCATTCCTAACAGTCGCCATACGTAGCCCAAATGGGAGTGGTCGAGCGCACGCTAAGGTTGGGCATTCCTAACAGTCGCCATACGTGGCACAAATGGGGGTGGCTGAGCGCACGCCTAAATTAGGTGGAGTGGGGCTCTCAAACTTATATGTAGGAATGTTTACAGACATCTCAGTGTTGGACGTACGCTTGCGTGAGAGCTTTCAACAAGATAAAAGTTTTTACGGTATTCCTCGTGAGATTTCATTAATGTCTCCCAATGACAGCCTAATAAAGCTATTCTAATATGGGCCTAATGCGGTTGGCCTCGTTGGGAAAGCCTGATGCGGGCCTAACGCGGCTTTACGAATCAGGTAGTCGCAAGTATTCCGCGTTACATACCGCACGCGGACCTGATGGGGCCTAACAGGCAAATTAGGCTAGCCTAATGCGGGCATAATATCTGCCTAACTGAAATTCTAATCGGGTATTTTATATATTTTTGTCATTTTATGTTGAAGAATTTTATTCTTACAAATTTTTCATCGGGTGAGGAAATTTTTATTATCCTCTTCGAATATTGCCTTAGTAATTTCCAATATTTTATATTCTATTTTAAGTAAATCGACTTTGTCGTCTGGAGAACGTAAAATTTTTTGCACAATTTTTCTAGAAACGTTCAGTAATTCTTCCAGAGTTTTCAACTAATAATTCAGTAAGATAAATTTTTTATATTCTTAGGAAACGTTTTCATCGAAAAGTCGTATAAATTTTGTAGCTGATGATACATCGTAACTTCGAAAGCAAGCCAGAAGGAGACACAGTCAGAAAGTTGGAGAAAATTCATTGGCTTACGGGGCAGTATTTCGTCGCGGTTCTAAACGGGTAATCGCTAGCAGTCGGCGGCTGTGCAGCTTGTTTATACGCTGCAGTCGAATCCCCGTTGCCAAGTAGGGCCGGTTTACGATTGGCGATACGCCAGCCACGCGTAACAACGCCTGGAAATTCCCGATCTCCCTTCCACCAGCCGCATTTTCCTAATTTCCCGGCTATTTTCCACAACGAAACCGGAATTCACTTCTTTCTCCCATCAGAATTCATGAATTTCCGTTCGAAACGGAAACTGAAGTGTTTCGTGATATTTTTCAGACAGTCTCGTCAAGGTAGAATATACTTTTCTGTTCACAGAAATGGTTGACTAGTGAAAATGAAACTAAATATTGTCGAGAGAATAAATGTGAAATTAGAGGAATTATCCAATTCAAACATAGTCAAACTACAGTAAATACGAAATTTTGTAGAGATGACTACTGGAAGAATTATGATGTTGAAATATTGTCAAACTACGATGAAATTCAAACTTCGTAAAAGTAGTCGTTGATTAAATCGAAATATCCAAACATTGTTGAAGCGCGTTGAATTTCAAATCTTAAATTACGAAGTTCAAACATTATCAAACTACACTTACTGCGCACCAAACTTCGCAAAAGTGTCCACCAATTAAATTGACCAATTGGAACATTCTCAAGCCATACTATACTTCAAACTTCACGAAAATAGCCAGCAATTATGTTAGGGCTTGCGGTTGATCTTTCGATCGTTCAAGCGTTGCCTGTTTTTGCACGTGTGTACCGACTAACGGTCTAAGGCTACGAAGGACCAGTTTCTTGATTGAAACACTAAGTTTTTATTTTGAGTTCTATGTTCTACAACTAATTCGAGGTATAGAGTCTACTGCGAAGTGCGAAGTGTTTCTGCTGGAGTCTCCGCGGTTTCCCTCGACAAAGACTCCCGTTTTCCTAAAAACACCCTGATTGGTGATTTTTCCTTTTATAAAATCACCAATCAGTTTACTCCGGTGCATTGCGACCTCTCTCCATTTCGCCCTTAACGCGTTATCTTAGGGTGGGGTGAACAACGACCGGAGAAAGCGTTTGGTGGACGGATGCGTGGGAATCCTGTGGAATCTTCGCTTTTCTAGACTTTGTTAAAGTCAAGTGGTCCATCGACGTTGGCAAAAGTCGTGGGCCACTTTTCTATTTTCCGTTCGGAGACTCCAGGATTTATGGCAGGGTCTGGTCCTAGGGACTAAGTGTCGCAGGCAACGCAATAAACACTAGTGGTGTTTTGA
>NW_017100397.1:1137317-1141072 GCF_001263275.1 Habropoda laboriosa | reverse complement strand
AGCAGCGCAGGCTGGACCCCCACCCCACGGCTTGCAGGGCCCCAACGGCCGAAGAAGCGTATAAAGACGGGAAAAAGGGCAGAGGCCCAGACATTATCGTACCTAGCCATCGACGAGCGAACCAACGTCATTTCAATATCTGTCGTTTTAAGCCCCTTGTAATTCTTTACTCTTACACAAGGGACCCAAAAATTCGTGGACATTATATTCTGTGAAAAAATAAACCAGAGAAATTCATTACCGTTGAAAGTTTCCTCCGATCGAAATATCGGGGGAGAAAAAGGGTGGTAGGTACGTAATTGCCAAGGAAGAATAGAAGCCAAATGATCGCAGACATTCCACGAAGGAGATATTTTCTCTCCCTTTCTCTTTACCTGTCTCTGCTCGTTCGCGATCAAACGTCCCACGAATGATTTTCTTTTTCTATTCACCAGGGGAAGCCGCAAAAGCACTCCGCTTGATAGGCCACTGATCGCACGGTATCCTCGTATTGGCTTCCCCCGTCCTACCTTTCCTTCCACTGGTACATCTCTCTTGCAAATGGATCTTCAGAGAAACTGGATTCGCCGACGACAAGAAAGGAGACGCCGGATTGGATGTATGTACCAGCCTGATGGGCTCAACAGGCTTCCAGTCAGCTCCCATCGTGCTTAGAATTTGATAACCCTTGTATTCGATGATTGTCTCGATGAATTTTTCAACGGCCTTCACCTTTCGAACTTATGTGTATTTTACTTTGGAGGATAATTAAATGAATGTTGAATTAAAACGTAGCTAATAATTGTTAGTCAAATATAGCGAATCTTGATTTCAGTCTTTATGATACATTGGACGATTATTTTTATTACTGTTACTTCCTGAAAAAGAAAATTGCTTTCAATACTGCATGGATAATTGTTGTCAAAATATTTCACGTTTCAAAAGTTGCATTCTTTCAAACGTCTTTGAACAATCTCTTCAAACTGATTAAATTACCGTATCACCTACATGACGTAAAAAATAATTAAAACGTTCTATATAATTTTTACCATAGCTAGAACACTTTATAGAATTCAATAAGTAATTCTGGATGAATGTCAATGCAACTAAAGCAGTACATGCACTTCTCGGTATAACCGCACGATTTTATATTTTATAAAAAAAAAAATGTCTAATTATTCATTATATTAAAAAATTCTCAACGTAATAAAAAAATTCCCAAATATTATAAAATAGCAGGCTGTCTCCTAAATATACAGGATTCAATCATCATCGTCATCAGAAACGTACTATACCCTATTTTCCAAGCTCATACTAATCGTACAGCTCCAGAAAACGCATAAACGCAGTCTACTTCGGTAGTGGTGGTGAGTAAATCCTCTGGCGCTCGTAAAAGTATCTCATATCGCGGCCTGCAACTCTTTTTCCTGGCTAGCTGAGAGCTTTTAATCGCGCTAGAGGACGAAGATGACGGAGCTAGCTCAAAGCGGACCACCCGAAACGAAATATAAACCGAGGTTCGCTCTTAATCCCAGCTCACGTGGGCAAGATCAAGAAATTAGCTCGAGATTTGTTCTGCATTTTTGCGGCGAAACGAAACCAGACACGTTCTTCTTTATCTGGATTTAGCTGCGAGCTCATCTTTTCTTTGCTTCTTTTTTTCAAGTCTGCTTGGATAAAAGTAGTCTTCGTTCGTTTCTTCCTTACAGACGCTGCTGAAAGTGAAAAATAATGTTAAAATGAACGGAAAGTGTCTTATAGATATGAATGTGGAAATAACGAGTACTGTAGCTCTCTATCTTTCGTCCATTCTCAAGAGAAAGTGACATTAATTCTATAAATATTATTTGTATCCACAGAAAGTATAAATATCAAGAAAATTCCGCTAATAATGTAGTATCGGGGCCTCCATACCCAAATAGGAAACCGAGAAATTAGTAATTTCCAATATTTTATATTCTATTTTAAGTAAATCGACTTTGTCGTCTGGAGAACGTAAAATTTTTTGCACAATTTTTCTAGAAACGTTCAGTAATTCTTCCAGAGTTTTCAACTAATAATTCAGTAAGATAAATTTTTTATATTCTTAGGAAACGTTTTCATCGAAAAGTCGTATAAATTTTGTAGCTGATGATACATCGTAACTTCGAAAGCAAGCCAGAAGGAGACACAGTCAGAAAGTTGGAGAAAATTCATTGGCTTACGGGGCAGTATTTCGTCGCGGTTCTAAACGGGTAATCGCTAGCAGTCGGCGGCTGTGCAGCTTGTTTATACGCTGCAGTCGAATCCCCGTTGCCAAGTAGGGCCGGTTTACGATTGGCGATACGCCAGCCACGCGTAACAACGCCTGGAAATTCCCGATCTCCCTTCCACCAGCCGCATTTTCCTAATTTCCCGGCTATTTTCCACAACGAAACCGGAATTCACTTCTTTCTCCCATCAGAATTCATGAATTTCCGTTCGAAACGGAAACTGAAGTGTTTCGTGATATTTTTCAGACAGTCTCGTCAAGGTAGAATATACTTTTCTGTTCACAGAAATGGTTGACTAGTGAAAATGAAACTAAATATTGTCGAGAGAATAAATGTGAAATTAGAGGAATTATCCAATTCAAACATAGTCAAACTACAGTAAATACGAAATTTTGTAGAGATGACTACTGGAAGAATTATGATGTTGAAATATTGTCAAACTACGATGAAATTCAAACTTCGTAAAAGTAGTCGTTGATTAAATCGAAATATCCAAACATTGTTGAAGCGCGTTGAATTTCAAATCTTAAATTACGAAGTTCAAACATTATCAAACTACACTTACTGCGCACCAAACTTCGCAAAAGTGTCCACCAATTAAATTGACCAATTGGAACATTCTCAAGCCATACTATACTTCAAACTTCACGAAAATAGCCAGCAATTATGTTAGGGCTTGCGGTTGATCTTTCGATCGTTCAAGCGTTGCCTGTTTTTGCACGTGTGTACCGACTAACGGTCTAAGGCTACGAAGGACCAGTTTCTTGATTGAAACACTAAGTTTTTATTTTGAGTTCTATGTTCTACAACTAATTCGAGGTATAGAGTCTACTGCGAAGTGCGAAGTGTTTCTGCTGGAGTCTCCGCGGTTTCCCTCGACAAAGACTCCCGTTTTCCTAAAAACACCCTGATTGGTGATTTTTCCTTTTATAAAATCACCAATCAGTTTACTCCGGTGCATTGCGACCTCTCTCCATTTCGCCCTTAACGCGTTATCTTAGGGTGGGGTGAACAACGACCGGAGAAAGCGTTTGGTGGACGGATGCGTGGGAATCCTGTGGAATCTTCGCTTTTCTAGACTTTGTTAAAGTCAAGTGGTCCATCGACGTTGGCAAAAGTCGTGGGCCACTTTTCTATTTTCCGTTCGGAGACTCCAGGATTTATGGCAGGGTCTGGTCCTAGGGACTAAGTGTCGCAGGCAACGCAATAAACACTTGTGGTGTTTTGAGGAAACGATATTTGCCTGCGACGGCAATCAAATCTTATCAAAGAACACTATCGACACTCGTCTAATCAAACCTTATCAAACCATACTCTTTTCTAAACATGCGAAAAATGAAAAATTTTGAAACCATTGAAAAATTGAAACCACCAATGAAATCATGAAACCGCACTGAACATGTAAATTACAAGTGTAAGGCGCCGTGCGATGCGCCTAGGCAACGACCGCGGGACCCGAGCCGCAGGAGGCCCTATACAAGAAGCAGCGCAGGCTGGACCCCCACCCCACGGCTTGCAGGGCCC
>NW_017100397.1:1132648-1135643 GCF_001263275.1 Habropoda laboriosa | reverse complement strand
GGGTCCCTCAATATTTTTCCGTCGTCGGTTCCTACAAATGGGGGCTCGTCCGGGATGGAGGCACCTTACGGCTGCACGAAGCTACAAAGACTCCCGTTTTCCTAAAAACACCCTGATTGGTGATTTTTCCTTTTATAAAATCACCAATCAGTTTACTCCGGTGCATTGCGACCTCTCTCCATTTCGCCCTTAACGCGTTATCTTAGGGTGGGGTGAACAACGACCGGAGAAAGCGTTCGGTGGACGGATACGTGGGAATCCTGTGGAATCTTCGCTTTTCTAGACTTTGTTAAAGTCAAGTGGTCCATCGACGTTGGTAAAAGTCGTAGGCCACTTTTCTATTTTTCCCTTCGGAGACTCCAGGATTTATGGCGGGGTCTGGTCCTAGGGACTAAGTGTCGCAGGCAACGCAATAAACACTTGTGGTGTTTTGAGGAAACGATATTTGCCTGCGACGGCAATCAAATCTTATCAAAGAACACTATCGACACTCGTCTAATCAAACCTTATCAAACCATACTCTTTTCTAAACATGCGAAAAATGAAAAATTTTGAAACCATTGAAAAATTGAAACCACCAATGAAATCATGAAACCGCACTGAACATGTAAATTACAAGTGTAAGGCGCCGTGCGATGCGCCTAGGCAACGACCGCGGGACCCGAGCCGCAGGAGGCCCTATACAAGAAGCAGCGCAGGCTGGACCCCCACCCCACGGCTTGCAGGGCCCCAACGGCCGAAGAAGCGTATAAAGACGGGAAAAAGGGCAGAGGCCCAGACATTATCGTACCTAGCCATCGACGAGCGAACCAACGTCATTTCAATATCTGTCGTTTTAAGCCCCTTGTAATTCTTTACTCTTACACAAGGGACCCAAAAATTCGTGGACATTATATTCTGTGAAAAAATAAACCAGAGAAATTCATTACCGTTGAAAGTTTCCTCCGATCGAAATATCGGGGGAGAAAAAGGGTGGTAGGTACGTAATTGCCAAGGAAGAATAGAAGCCAAATGATCGCAGACATTCCACGAAGGAGATATTTTCTCTCCCTTTCTCTTTACCTGTCTCTGCTCGTTCGCGATCAAACGTCCCACGAATGATTTTCTTTTTCTATTCACCAGGGGAAGCCGCAAAAGCACTCCGCTTGATAGGCCACTGATCGCACGGTATCCTCGTATTGGCTTCCCCCGTCCTACCTTTCCTTCCACTGGTACATCTCTCTTGCAAATGGATCTTCAGAGAAACTGGATTCGCCGACGACAAGAAAGGAGACGCCGGATTGGATGTATGTACCAGCCTGATGGGCTCAACAGGCTTCCAGTCAGCTCCCATCGTGCTTAGAATTTGATAACCCTTGTATTCGATGATTGTCTCGATGAATTTTTCAACGGCCTTCACCTTTCGAACTTATGTGTATTTTACTTTGGAGGATAATTAAATGAATGTTGAATTAAAACGTAGCTAATAATTGTTAGTCAAATATAGTGAATCTTGATTTCAGTCTTTATGATACATTGGACGATTATTTTTATTACTGTTACTTCCTGAAAAAGAAAATTGCTTTCAATACTGCATGGATAATTGTTGTCAAAATATTTCACGTTTCAAAAGTTGCATTCTTTCAAACGTCTTTGAACAATCTCTTCAAACTGATTAAATTACCGTATCACCTACATGACGTAAAAAATAATTAAAACGTTCTATATAATTTTTACCATAGCTAGAACACTTTATAGAATTCAATAAGTAATTCTGGATGAATGTCAATGCAACTAAAGCAGTACATGCACTTCTCGGTATAACCGCACGATTTTATATTTTATAAAAAAAAAAATGTCTAATTATTCATTATATTAAAAAATTCTCAACGTAATAAAAAAATTCCCAAATATTATAAAATAGCAGGCTGTCTCCTAAATATACAGGATTCAATCATCATCGTCATCTGAAACGTACTATACCCTATTTTCCAAGCTCATACTAATCGTACAGCTCCAGAAAACGCATAAACGCAGTCTACTTCGGTAGTGGTGGTGAGTAAATCCTCTGGCGCTCGTAAAAGTATCTCATATCGCGGCCTGCAACTCTTTTTCCTGGCTAGCTGAGAGCTTTTAATCGCGCTAGAGGACGAAGATGACGGAGCTAGCTCAAAGCGGACCACCCGAAACGAAATATAAACCGAGGTTCGCTCTTAATCCCAGCTCACGTGGGCAAGATCAAGAAATTAGCTCGAGATTTGTTCTGCATTTTTGCGGCGAAACGAAACCAGACACGTTCTTCTTTATCTGGATTTAGCTGCGAGCTCATCTTTTCTTTGCTTCTTTTTTTCAAGTCTGCTTGGATAAAAGTAGTCTTCGTTCGTTTCTTCCTTACAGACGCTGCTGAAAGTGAAAAATAATGTTAAAATGAACGGAAAGTGTCTTATAGATATGAATGTGGAAATAACGAGTACTGTAGCTCTCTATCTTTCGTCCATTCTCAAGAGAAAGTGACATTAATTCTATAAATATTATTTGTATCCACAGAAAGTATAAATATCAAGAAAATTCCGCTAATAATGTAGTATCGGGGCCTCCATACCCAAATAGGAAACCGAGAAAGGAGAATAGAGAGGGAGTGGTTGGTGTAGCGCGCAAAGCCTCAGCTTGGTAAGCCGAAGGTCTCGGGTTCGATTCCCGTTGGGTCCCTCAATATTTTTCCGTCGTCGGTTCCTACAAATGGGGGCTCGTCCGGGATGGAGGCACCTTACGGCTGCACGAAGCTAGGCGCTGTGAGATGAAAACATCTCGAGGGTTGCACGTCTCCCAAAAATGCGTTGTTTCGGCTGTGTGCCACTGTGTGGCTTTTACGAGATTTCACGGCTCGACAATTCATAATAGAAAAATATAATTTCTTTAATTATACTTTTTTTCATCTCTGTCATCTTTTAACACGTTGGTGAGATTTTTCTGATGAAAATGATATCAAACACGATATAATTTGAACAACATTTAC
>NW_017100397.1:1112803-1132488 GCF_001263275.1 Habropoda laboriosa | reverse complement strand
CCCCCACCCCACGGCTTGCAGGGCCCCAACGGCCGAAGAAGCGTATAAAGACGGGAAAAAGGGCAGAGGCCCAGACATTATCGTACCTAGCCATCGACGAGCGAACCAACGTCATTTCAATATCTGTCGTTTTAAGCTCCTTGTAATTCTTTACTCTTACACAAGGGACCCAAAAATTCGTGGACATTATATTCTGTGAAAAAATAAACCAGAGAAATTCATTACCGTTGAAAGTTTCCTCCGATCGAAATATCGGGGGAGAAAAAGGGTGGTAGGTACGTAATTGCCAAGGAAGAATAGAAGCCAAATGATCGCAGACATTCCACGAAGGAGATATTTTCTCTCCCTTTCTCTTTACCTGTCTCTGCTCGTTCGCGATCAAACGTCCCACGAATGATTTTCTTTTTCTATTCACCAGGGGAAGCCGCAAAAGCACTCCGCTTGATAGGCCACTGATCGCACGGTATCCTCGTATTGGCTTCCCCCGTCCTACCTTTCCTTCCACTGGTACATCTCTCTTGCAAATGGATCTTCAGAGAAACTGGATTCGCCGACGACAAGAAAGGAGACGCCGGATTGGATGTATGTACCAGCCTGATGGGCTCAACAGGCTTCCAGTCAGCTCCCATCGTGCTTAGAATTTGATAACCCTTGTATTCGATGATTGTCTCGATGAATTTTTCAACGGCCTTCACCTTTCGAACTTATGTGTATTTTACTTTGGAGGATAATTAAATGAATGTTGAATTAAAACGTAGCTAATAATTGTTAGTCAAATATAGTGAATCTTGATTTCAGTCTTTATGATACATTGGACGATTATTTTTATTACTGTTACTTCCTGAAAAAGAAAATTGCTTTCAATACTGCATGGATAATTGTTGTCAAAATATTTCACGTTTCAAAAGTTGCATTCTTTCAAACGTCTTTGAACAATCTCTTCAAACTGATTAAATTACCGTATCACCTACATGACGTAAAAAATAATTAAAACGTTCTATATAATTTTTACCATAGCTAGAACACTTTATAGAATTCAATAAGTAATTCTGGATGAATGTCAATGCAACTAAAGCAGTACATGCACTTCTCGGTATAACCGCACGATTTTATATTTTATAAAAAAAAAAATGTCTAATTATTCATTATATTAAAAAATTCTCAACGTAATAAAAAAATTCCCAAATATTATAAAATAGCAGGCTGTCTCCTAAATATACAGGATTCAATCATCATCGTCATCTGAAACGTACTATACCCTATTTTCCAAGCTCATACTAATCGTACAGCTCCAGAAAACGCATAAACGCAGTCTACTTCGGTAGTGGTGGTGAGTAAATCCTCTGGCGCTCGTAAAAGTATCTCATATCGCGGCCTGCAACTCTTTTTCCTGGCTAGCTGAGAGCTTTTAATCGCGCTAGAGGACGAAGATGACGGAGCTAGCTCAAAGCGGACCACCCGAAACGAAATATAAACCGAGGTTCGCTCTTAATCCCAGCTCACGTGGGCAAGATCAAGAAATTAGCTCGAGATTTGTTCTGCATTTTTGCGGCGAAACGAAACCAGACACGTTCTTCTTTATCTGGATTTAGCTGCGAGCTCATCTTTTCTTTGCTTCTTTTTTTCAAGTCTGCTTGGATAAAAGTAGTCTTCGTTCGTTTCTTCCTTACAGACGCTGCTGAAAGTGAAAAATAATGTTAAAATGAACGGAAAGTGTCTTATAGATATGAATGTGGAAATAACGAGTACTGTAGCTCTCTATCTTTCGTCCATTCTCAAGAGAAAGTGACATTAATTCTATAAATATTATTTGTATCCACAGAAAGTATAAATATCAAGAAAATTCCGCTAATAATGTAGTATCGGGGCCTCCATACCCAAATAGGAAACCGAGAAAGGAGAATAGAGAGGGAGTGGTTGGTGTAGCGCGCAAAGCCTCAGCTTGGTAAGCCGAAGGTCTCGGGTTCGATTCCCGTTGGGTCCCTCAATATTTTTCCGTCGTCGGTTCCTACAAATGGGGGCTCGTCCGGGATGGAGGCACCTTACGGCTGCACGAAGCTAGGCGCTGTGAGATGAAAACATCTCGAGGGTTGCACGTCTCCCAAAAATGCGTTGTTTCGGCTGTGTGCCACTGTGTGGGGGAGTGTGCCCGAAAGTGTTGAGTTGTGTTGCACTGAGGACATTCGAGGGGTGAATGTCAGTTCAGGATGGCCGAGTGTACAAGTGTCAGTCAAATGTAGGGCCGATTCTCCAACTGGCAGTCAAACGGTAGGCCGACTCTATGTAATGTGTGACAGTGAACGTGTTAATAAGTAAATGTTGTTCAAATTATGTCGTGTTTGATGTCATTTTCATCAGAAAAATCTCATCAATATGTTAAGAAAAATTTCGGGATAAAAAAACGTAAAATTAAAAAAATTGGTATTTAAATCGCTTGGTTGCCTCGACTCACGTTTCATCCTTATCTTTCATTCGCTGTCCTTGTCTACGTTCGGTAAACTACAAAGGTAGGCGCGAAGCTCGAAAACGTAGTCCCTGACTCTACAAGTGTCAGGTTTAGCTTCCTTGTGGACTGACAATTGTGGAGAATTTACTGTATTGGGGCCTCCATACGCAAAAATAGGAAACCAGTACTGGACAATACACAGGGAGTGGTTAGCGTAGCGCGCAAAGCCGAAGGTCCCGGGTTCCATTCCCGTTGGGTCCCTCAATATTTTTCCGTTGTCGGTTTCTATAACAATTCAACTTTAATCCTATACTTCGCCCTTCTCTAGCTTTATAACTAAACATCTAACAGCCAACATTCACACGACACATTTTTGTCTCCTTTCTAGCCACCAAATTACACTGACAAAGTAGGGTAATACAAAGAGGCGAAATTTACGGTTCTTCTGACCTCTAAAATTTTAATCAGACGTATTTCTATGTACTCCACGGAACTAGCGAAGCGTAATTATCTAAAGTTGTAAAGGAAGCAAATAAGGCTTGCGAAACAAACTGTAATTACACAATACAAAATACAATAAAAAACTGCATAAACTTTCTTGATAAATCTCTTGAATACTCTACTTGCAACTTCGTCAGATGTCTCGTTAATTAATTACCCTGCACAAAGTGGAGCAATCAGAGAAGAAAAGGGAATAGAGGAACAGTAGGGTGAAATAAAGTTGCCAAAGCTAGATAGTCAACGTTAGTCGTCGCGTGATTTAAGATTGCGCGCCACGAGGGTGTCGTAATCGTCCGGAGCGATAAATGGAAAAGCACTCGGCACGAGGAGTCCATATTTTATTGCGTAATAAAATATAGCTCGACGGGGTCACCTGTCGACAATTTATTACGACGCTGCGAGGAAGCTTCTCGCGTGAAAAGCAGGTCAGACTGGGACACGTCACTCCATCCAGCGAGGTTGGAATTGCTCGAAACGTAGCAGAAGACGAATCTTCTCTATGAAATGTACGCTATGAATCTTTTCGAGCACAGTTCACTCATCTACCATCTAATAAATGAAAAATCTCTCAAACTAATTTCAACGTTACTGCAATGCTGTTATATTAAGGGATTCAGAATATTTCCATGTAAGACTTCTTTCAAAATAACAGATAACGGCGGGAAATATTTCGATCGAGAAATATTAACCCTAGAAAGACTAAGAGAGGGCTCGTCGAGACCACCAGTTAGAAGATATGTTATTTTTCTCATGTAGAAAATTTCCAAAGAATTATTTATTATCGCTTCTGTCTTCAAGATTGGTACTGAAGAAAAAGAACTGATAAATAGAAAAAAAATTATTGATAAATAAAACCAATTTGAAAATCAAGATTTTGTCGAAGTATTTCCCTTTAAAGAATTTTCTACCTATTATTTCAGAGCATATTTATACGCTTTTTGTGTTTGAAGGGTTAATCGCGAAGTTCTTGTAGGACTTCTTCTTATTTTCTTTTTTTTTTTTTTTTATCATTACAACATTCTCTTGGAAATGCAACTGGTCTGAATACAGATGGTCTACGTTTGAACAGTGACAAAAAGGCATAATTCGTCAGACACGAAGGGAAACGCATCCAACGCTGGCGCGGCAAAATGCAGGCAAGTAGTAGATGCCAGTCATTAGTCAGCCGCGGGAGACGCAGTTGAGAAGCTGGCAAACGGCCGCCACCACCGAGAACTTTCGTAATTTGACATAACAGATGCACCTGCTGAATTCGTAATACTTGGAGAGAGCCACCCGTCGGCCTCCTATCGGTTTCCGATACCCAAATCCTGTCATTAAACCTAACGACGACGTATATTGAATTACACCAAGGGCCGATTGTTCGCGAAGACCCGAAACTGCTACGATCTTGCTCGTGTCCTAGCCTGCAATACGGCTTTCCAGCTCCTTTAACTTTTCATTTTTAACTTGCTGAGCATGGCGAAGGTATTTCCCTATTTTACACATTCCTGAAGTCAGGGTGAGGAAAGCTATTATCTGTTCCCTCCTTTTTTTACCTTTCAGCGTTCTTGTGTAAGGAGAGAGCATACAATTTTTTATTCTTCACGTCTCTGGCTGAAGGAGAGAATTTATTTTCCATTCGTATGAGTTTTTGTTGCTTCTTGAGTGTTTGGATGGAGAGGAGAGTCTACATTTTCCTGAATTTTCTTTTTCCCCATTGTAGAATTTGCGGAAAGACCATTTCCCACATTTTAGATATTTATTTCTAGAGTCCTTGGATGCAAAGAGCACTTCCTGAAACCTGAATGAATCGTATTTCGCATTTTCCATATCCACAGACAGAAAGGAACTCAATTTTCCCTTTCTCGAAGTTTCTCCTCCCACTCCTAAGAATATTCCTATTCCAGAAAATTTCCAATAATTAATTTCTTTAATTTCGACAATTTTTAAAATCCCCTGCAATTTCTGTATCTTCTCCAGTGAAAGGAGGAATATATTTAACCTCATTTTCACTCGATAAAATCGAAGAAAAAGTGGAATGAGGTACGAGCGAAAAAACAACGGGGATTCGCGAACCCTGTGCTATCCTATTGGTAGTCGAGAACGCTACTCGCCACGCCATCGAAACTTTGATGACAGTGTTTCCTATTTCCTGCATATCTCGTATAACCAGAGAATTCAGCCGTATCCACCACGACCATTCCTGATAGCAGAGTTTTAATTATCTCGCGGGAACGAGTAATTACGCGAAACTAAACGTACACGTCGAAATTCAAGCTTAACGAAGCCGGAACGTCAGAGGAGAGATAAGAGAAGCTATGGCGTCGGTCATCGGTGGATATTGCGTCAAGAATGTGCGACAGCAACTTCCGACGTGGCTGGTGAATGTCGAACATTTCGTGCTGATATCAAATTTACTATGAACTCAACGCTGCGCTGTATTCCTTGGGAAATTGGTGAATACCCGAGACTAGAAATGTAGTTGTTCAACTTTCTTATGAAATTGGCGAACACACAGATCTGTAGTTTCTAAATTTTCAAAGTAAAACATTGTTTTCAGAAAATTCAACAAATCCTTCGTCAGAATATTAGAACAATTCCAAAAGTAATCATTTCGACAATTACACCAATCATCCCTTTTCTCCCTCACCAACGACGATAAATCAAGCATTCAGACTCCATTCAACATCGAACCAAAACAGATCACCAAGCAACTACCCCATGTAATCGTTGTATAGACTCGGTCAAAGGGATTATCGAGGTCGATCTCGAGGCCGAAAGAATCAACGGAGGCGCTCGATGAATTATCGATGGCCCGAGGCTGCCTCTTGCAAAATCGTTTTCCGCTGGAAAGAAGGATTCGATTCGCTGGTTGTTCGAGTTTCAGAAAAAAAAACGTCTCCCAACCGTGGACGCCATTGTTGCCACAATATCGACCACGCGTTTATCGAGGTTAATCTTCGAACCCCCGTGCTAATTCACCGGTAAATACCCGTATCGTTTCTTCGAGAACTGTCCAATTGTGACCGGGAATACCTGATTACGGAGAATCGAAGGTAAAGAAAGAAAGGATCAATTTCGTAAGGTAAATCGAAACGGTGGTTCTCGTAGAGGTGTATTTAATACGATTAAAGGGGATTAAAATAGTAGCTGCAATTGATTCCATTCAAATGTGCTTTAAACGAAATTTGTGAATTTGTCATTGTTTGGTGAATTTCAAGGAAACTGACACAATTTCCTATATACATATACTTATGTAGGATCCGAGGGAAAATTTTAGGGACCCAATGGGAATCGAACCCGCAACCTCCGTCACTACGACAAAAACATGCCATTTTTATTTTTTCTTGGTCTTGCTCCTATAGTTCCGTATGGAGACTCCAAACCCGCATATAAAAATAAATCACAGCTTATAAAATGATTTCAGTTGAACATTGATATTCAGTTTAATAATTTTATGAAATGCTTACCGGAATACTTGTTTCGATGAATGCAATACAGGCGATTCTTTAAGCTCCATGCTTTTTACGTTCAATTTTAGCATATCTGTGCCACTTATCAAAAGTATTATTTACATTTCTTTTCAGACGTGAATTTTCAGAAATATTTGCAAACTAATGTTCTTGAACCCATTGCACAATATTTTTAGTTGGCATCGTAAAGAAATGGCTAAAAATTTGTCTCCTCTTTCTAATTATTATTTACCATTACTATCTATTAGGTGTACAAATTAATTCGCGGCGATTAATCAGCTGTAACTTTACTTCGAATTGAATCTTTCTCCCCGTTGTGTTAGAGTCCTGAAGTTGCTTCTATTAGTAAAACGAAACACTGTCGGACTCGATGTGACTAATGTGAATAGACACTGCGTCCTTTTTGCATTTCAACTTAAAAAAAAAGTGCTCTTGAAGCGAAAGGCCTTTGGGATGGGAAATTCTGCCTCATACGTCTTATTCCCCAGACTATTATCTCTTTCGTTCACTTGAGCACCATCTAACCGATTCAAAATTCAAAACATACGAAGATGTCAATATAATAGCATTGCTGATTTTATACGTTCGAAGCCGCCATCATTTTTTCGAAAGGGAATTCGCCAACTGCCTGAGAAATGGAATAAATGTATAGCAAGTGATGGAGATTATTTCCAAGACTGAACTGTACTTTGGTTTTCTTCAAATAAATAACAAATCCACGAAACAAAGGGCACGAATTAATTTGTACACCTAATATATGTATATTGAACCCTTTAACCTGCAACAACGTGTCAGACTCGTGGCAGAGATTCTGGTGAAGATGTGACAAATATAGGTACATTAGTAAGAAAAATTAATTGTACTCCGAACTTTCGTTTTAATTTGTAAAATTGAGGATTCTTAAATGTAATTGACCTGTAACAGATTAGCTTCTGTTGTTTGATACAGTACTAAAGCATTAAATGGCTGACGCTTATATGCATAGTCAGAAAAGAAATCATAGGTTAAGGGGTTAAGAATATGAAAAAGTTTGAAAAAGAAAAGAGTAGCGTGGGACTTAGTTGGACATGTGATTTGGAAAGTGTATTTAAAATAATAATAATAAGAATTTATTAACAAAGGTAAAGACTAAAGTTAACTATAGACCACGCTGTTTCCACACTGAATTTCCCTCACACAATCTTTCTTTCCACGCTTTCAACTCAAAGTCTCCTCTCTTCCAAATTTTACCCCACACTGACTCTCATTCCACACACTTGGTTTTTTAAACATGCACCCTCTCCATTCTCTCCCGAACATTCACACTCCCACCACGCGCACACACACCCCTAGGTTTTTTCCGTAACGATTGAAACTAACTTAAAACTAACACGCTCCATCGAGGCCTCGCGAAAATGGTCTGTTCCCTACCTGAGCTTTTATTGCCCCCGCCGTTCGTTTCTTGGGAAACGAATGAACCTACGGTAGTGTATTTTTAACTCAATTTTGGAAAAAAGAAATCACCCCCAATTCTAGTTCAACACTTCCCAAAGTTGTCCCTTTTTTTATCTCTCCAAGTGGACGAACTTCTTGAGAAATCCATAATGGAGACACAGGGGCGATCTCCTTGAGCTTGGTAAACGCTGAAAGATGTCCATCGCCGCGTGTTTCAAAGGAAACCGAAACGCAGCCGCCGATTAAGTTACTCTGGCTTCCACGATCGCATGCTCCGTGCAGAATTACATTGTGCAGGACGGCTTGGTTACAATACTGGTTCATTGTGGGGCTTCAAGGCCTCATCATGAACGTATAGGATGGAAATCGAGGTAGCTAACGTAGATGCCCGGGCCAGAGCACACAGACGGACAGACAAACACACACATGCGCGCGCGCATAAGTATCGACGAGGGTGAATGGGTCGAGAACACAATGCACGCCATTCCCAGGCATCGAGGTCTCATTTCTAATCAGAATCCCAGTTTGCCTGGCTAATAGCACACCTGAAATCTGGCCACCTTGTCTTCCATCGCTTGTTACGTATCGCTGTAACACGATTAGTCGGCCAATTTTCACCATGCTACTACATACTCTACGTCGAGTGTTTCACCTGTTACTGTTGTTACTTTAACGGAAAAAAATTTCCACGTGTTACTTAGGAAAATATTGAGAGTAATTGAGAAAAAATTGAGAACTCTGAAAGTATTGAATTTTGTAAGAATTAGCATTCAGTACTTTCAAAGAATGTTGATCTTCAAGTTATGTTAATGTCATAAGAATTAAGACACCTATTATGTTCGTACAGAAAGTATTGCACGATTTAAATTACACTTCTTCACCAAAGTTAGTATCATATATCGGTAAAAATATACAGGACGTTTGCGCTATTAATTTCCATCGTTTTCCTACACCCATTTGTAAGAAAAATAGAAAAGGACAAAGTACGGAATTTCGAACTGAACTTTGGTCGTAGCCGGGACCAAATGCGGACGCTTAAGTGGGGAGGTGACTTTTGCGAATTTAACTAAACAAAAGAGAGGAGATGTGTCTGAGTGGGATACCGATATATCAAGTGTCAGTTGTTCACATTCAGGAGTCGATATCGAATCACTTTGTTTCACTCGGCACGCTCGAACTCCACTCTCGATGTCCCATTTCCAAGAATTGGAAATTGGCGGGGAACTGGCGGGGATAGCGACGGACGCTTATATGTGCACCTACTGTAATTGTTGCCTTGCAAAAAACAAAATTCTCCATTGACTGTTGCAGCTTGCAACAAAACGTATTATGGCGACGTGGGCAAAACCTACGACCTGGAGCTTCACCGACCGAAGGAGGATAAGGTGCCTTACATTTGCAAGCTCACCTTTAGCGCGCCGGGTGGCGAGCTGGGCGACATCGTTCAGGCAAGCCTCCGAATCTCTCATTATCCCCTTTTGTTTAAACAGAGACGCCACAGACACCGGTAACTCTGCTCCTAATTAACGTAAACCTCGAATGAGAATCGCCTGTTAATTAAACAACCGCGTATCTCGTGCAAATGGCCCGTTAACGCAGCAGCAAAATCGAAGCAACTCATTTATAAAAAAAGAAAACAGAAGAGATCTTTAATGCAGCAGAATGAAAGGTTCCTCTGGTGATCACGGTACGTTGCACGTTGGAAACACAGGCCAGGTAGAGAAACGTTGCTGTTTTTACTGGTCGAAAACAGTACTCTCTGGCTAGCAGAGGAACGGTGAGGGAGGGGGAGAAAAAATAAAAGGAGAATTCCAGGGGGGAAACAAGGCGAAACCGTGGCTACCGGACGAGCAAGAATTAACGGTGGAATTTTTAATAACGCAAATTGCCAGGTTAGCACGCTGTAGCTCTCTCGCTGGCCCCGAAAACTTTCGAACGAACAGATGGACCGTCGAAACTTTCTTCCGTTGCCAAATTTATTTATGCGCCGCCTGTTTGCTTCCCCTCCCCTCTCTCTCTCTCTTTCCGCTGCACGGTGTGTTTGCCGTTTTTATCAAAGGAACGCGGCCAGTGTTTCCAGGACCTCGTGATGACCGAGGGGAAATTGGATGAGTAGAACACTGAACGTTCCTGAAGGTTCCTTCTTTCGCTGAGAAAGAGACCAGGAAGGGAGTAATAGTGCTTTTGCCTGGAGAGAGTTTTAGTATCAACGAATCTGGTAATTTGGTGCTTCTGTAATGATATAGTGCGAGGGATGTTTTATGTTGAATGTCTGGGAGGTTAGTACAATTATTCGATAATTGAATTCTTCGTGAAATTCTAAGTTAATTATAAATCTACAAATGCAATCACTGTGTAGAATATTGTAATTTTCAATTTAGATCAGAATTTACCCTCTCGTGCACTCTAATATCGTCAACTAGTAGAGTATCAGAATATTGTCGGTCAAAGTGATGACTCAAATTACGATAATTTTCACTATAGCTTTACTAGAAGCCTTTGACAATGAAGTTGAAAAAGAAGACGAAATTGATTTTCTTTTCTTTTTCTTCAAACATGTTTCTTTTCCACATCTAACACTCGATACTTGTTCACTCGCTATAAACATTCACACGAAATTCCCATTCCCATAATGTTCCCTCGTAAAATAAATAAATCGATAAACTTTTGGCCAGTGAAAGTGCAAGTTTCTCTCAGATAAAGTAAGGAAAACATTAGGTTTACTAAATAATTCCCCGCCGTTGAACGTGTGGCGAGTAACACGTGGCTTCTTTCGATTGCAGTTGACGTTCGACAGCTTCACCCTGGGGAAATTCGTGTCGTTCACCGCGGAGGGCTGTCCGGATGGTTCGCTGCAAATTTCGGAGGCCCAGCGACCGGACGTCGGAGGCCTCTGGTGTGGAACATCCTTGGGTCCCGCGATCTACTACAGTGAGACACCAACAGTCTCCATCACGCTGAAGCTACTCAGGCTCAGCAAGGATCAGACGGCATTCAATTTCGACTTCAGGATGGCGTACAAGATGATCAAGAAGTCAGACGCCGTGGTACGCTACGGGAATCCGTTCGTCGGTGGGTATTCTTCAGCTGGATCCTATTTCAGGATCATTTGTTTCCCCCTTTCGCCACGGGGAGATCAGCAGAATCTTCTTGGAAATAGCACCTTCCAGTTTCCATTGAAAAGTCTGTCGATTGAAATTCTCGAGCAGAAAGTTAAAAAGGTTCCTACGAGGAAACTACCGATATTGATGAAATGAGCCGTTTTAAGTGGTATAAGTCCATTTTTGGAAAAAAAATGAGTCAACGGTAGTTTTAGTCAGATAAAAAAAAAAATATTGGACTTGTACCACTTTCAAAAACAGCGGCTCATATGGCAGTACTCAAAAGAATATTCGACACGTAGGTATATCTTTTTATCGGCAATCGTCCACACCCGAGTAGCCAGAATCACCCTAAAAAATTAGGATAGTACCTAAACATTTCAATATCGCGATTTAATATCTCGAAAATGATCAGAGATAGAGAAATGGTGTGAATTAACGAATTTTGTATTTTTCGACAGCAAATTTGACTACGTAAACTGATTTAAAGGAAGTCCATTTCGTTTCATGCAAACGTACTTTTTAGGAAAATACAAGCTTACAAAAATACCACAGAAGGTAGATGATGAATCTAAAAAATGTTTTTAGAAACGAAAATAGAAAAGCCAACAAAATGTACAGAATTTTAAAAAATCGTTTATAAAACGAAGATATGAAACTGGTAAAATATACCAGGCGGTGATACGCAGAATTCAAAAAATGCTTCAAAAAGCTCAAAATATTTTTCTGCTGTCAACAAATTAAAATTCCTTTTTCAGCGATAACGCAGACGACAGGGACGCCAGCATCAACGGAATCAAGCGTGTCGACGTCGTCCAGCGAGTACGCGAATAGCTCGATAGCGATGCCTGTACAAATGGTGGATCAACAGCAATCGAGCACCGCGAAACCAGGCACAGAGCAATACCTCGGGGACCTGATATCCGGCACCTACTGTTCCCGCATATTCAGCGACTGCGACCGGAAGAAGTGCAGGCTACAGTCGCCTAACTTTCCCGGATTGTACCCGCGCAATCTCACCTGCTACTATGCGGTAAATCCTATGGGAACGTTCCCTCTCTCGTGGAAAATTCTCGTGTAAACCTGTATCTTAAGCGAGGACCACTTAAGGATAACACAATTTAGCGGTCATATGAATTTCGTTCTTGAAAGTGGGTTTTCTTTTTTCAATTAATTCTTTTAATACGGAGAAGGGATATATCTTGAGTTTTTTGCGACGATAATTTGAAAATACTTGGGAATAGTATGGAGACTAATAATTTGGGAACGTAGAGTAACACTAAATAGATAGTAATTGGAGAAGTTCAATAATAATATAAAAATAGTAGTGAGGTGGGTGAGGAACGTCGTTACACTGTTTTCATCTCAATTGTTAAAGTATAAGTGTATGGTCGCATAGGCGTACAATTTGTCCGGAATAAACAATCGTTTACGTTGTTGATTGTCCCGGTTCGGCGGCGGGTACGTCGCGATGGTCGGTAAAGGAACAAACTGTCCAGAGGTGTAGGCGTACTGGGTTTTTATATTGTTAGGACAGGGAGACAGGAGTAGAGATAGATAAAGACAGTAGTGGAGTAAGTGGTGGAAACGGAAAATTCGTTCGTCCTCGTGCGAACCTGGATGCCACATGTGCGCTTCTTAGGCTACTCGAGGACGAAGGCAAAGTCTCAACCCGGGGAGAGACAAAAGAACGGAAACTAAAATCTGAAGGAGGGGGAAAAGAGAAACTTCGCGTGGAAGAATAGGACGACATTCGGTAAGGGTTTGTTGACGACGACGTACCCGCCACAGTACTTTAGAGATGACATTGAAGGATAATGAAAATGCGTGTTACTGGGTTCAGCAATGTACCCACGCAGTAGTCCGGTGAAGTGTTTATTGATACAAGACTGGCCTCCTGTCGTCTCGCCTTTTTCCAACTAACTTTTCGTCGCCTTGTTAGTTTTCCTGATTGGCTAACCCGTCGCATCGATGTTAGCCAATCAGGTAATTTTCTTACAAGTCGCTGCGTGTCCCTTGCGCCCTTGGCGCGCTTTTTTCGGGACCGCGGTGCGACTTGGCGGAGAGGTGTATTCCACATTCAGCGACACAGGTACTCGTAACGTGTCCGGTCGTGGCCTCTGGGCCTCGTACGGCGGACCTTTCGGAAACCCTTGGTTTCTGACGCGGCAATTTACTATTGAGGCCATCGAAGAAAGTTTCTACGCGGACATGCATTGTCGGAATTCTAGAAATCAAATAAACTAAAACGGTTTCCTCAAAAAGCGTCATGAACCGTGCTGGTCGTCTCCACGCCAAATGTTATTTCCCCGGGTATTGTAGCTGGTCGCTACAACATAATAAAATATTCAACGAGAGTTTGATTCCACTGTTATTAATTCTGAAAATTTTGGGACACATTTTGTTTAATCTTGTGGAAATTGCACAATTTTGGAGATTCATGGATTTACAAGAAATATTTGGAAAATTTATTTGCTTCAATAATGGTACAGTGAAAATCGATACTCGTATGTCTGGTCAAATTTTTGTACATGATATTCTGTGGGAAATGTGGAATATAGATAAATTGGAATCTCTATTTTTTGAAGGTAATAAAATGTGAAGGGGATGACAGAATATTTCACATAGAAAGTAAATAACTTTAATAAATAATCCTTTCAACGACCATTAGCTAATGGAAAAGTTAATATAGAAGATATTTACCATTCTGAAAGATTCATTCTTCTCGTACGCTACTCTTCGTGGATTTGAAGAACGATTAGGCGAAGGAACAAATGCTAAGAGTTATTTTCCACGCGCTGGAAAGGCCGAGATCATAAATCGTCGGCGAATAGCGACGATTCCGTGGACCAAGGGCTTTCTTACCGGGCTATTTGAAAATTTATGCACCTGTCCAGTGGAAGAATGAAATTCGAGCGCAAGTGGATGCCGGGAAATGGCTCGGTTTCTGGTGTTTACGTAACTCTCGGATGCACCATGAATTTCCCTCACATTTTCCAACTATGACTTTTCAAAGTTATTCTCTGAAAACCACCTTAGAAAAGAAACTTTTCAGGAATTCTCGGAAAAGTATTCTTCATATTCCGTATTGTTAATAAAAATATAAAATGGAATAGTATTGGTAAGCTTTAGCAGGGGAAAAAATCGTTCTGGTAAGAGGAGTACGAAAATATAGAGATCAGTGGGTAAGAATCTGGCTAGCGAAGTGTAGGGCAGTACCGGCCACTCTAAGTTTCTGTACTATAACTTGGGCTAAATAAGCTAAAGAAAGTAATTTGTAGTACAAAGGGTGCTTAATAAAAGGGGACAAATCGTTTTTCTTAAATTTTCTCACAAAGATAAATAATTCGTAGAAATGGAAAAGTTGTAATTTGTAGCGAACGAAAAATTGTCGTACAGTACCGGGCAGCTACTTAGTAGATTTTAAGGTCTGAGTAATAAATAACGTTAGTAAAAATCATTTAAAAGTAGAATAGATCTTTTATTTAGGCACGTCTACAAATATCACAGGTAAAGTGATCGATATTTTCTTGATCTCCACGTGAGCCCAACCGTTGCATTTGATGCACTGCACCCAATCTTCGTTAAAGGGTTCTTTACAAATGATGCACTCACTGATTTGTTCGTCAATACCTAGGTTCCTCCTTCGTGAGCTATGTTTTTTCTTATTTATCTCTTCTTGTAACTTCCTTCCTCTCTTGATTTTTTCATTTTTCTTTAGTATTTTCTCAGCTTTTCTTGTTTTTGCTTTCAATTTTTTCTCATTAACCGGTTTCTTTTTTTCCTGAACATCTTCTATAAAAGACACCTATGTTAGACACCTGAAATATTATTTGCATGACTGATGTTTTTAACAATTTTCGTAAAATCAGAAGATACGCTTGCTCATTTCGGACATTTTTTCTGTAGAAAAGCAGAGAAGAAAAACCTAGCGACTTGAATTGTAAGAAAAAATTTTTTTTAAATTTGGCCGGTACTGCACGACAAGCACGTGGAAAAACTTTTAGGTTTAATGCATAATATACAAAGCAAATTGCACAAACCGGGGCATTTGTGTATACCTAATAGTCTAAAAATAATGTACATACTGTAACAAAATTATTTAATTACTTGAAAAGTTAGAAATCAGCTATGAAAAGTTCACACCAGCGTAAACGTTGAACGTCTTAGAACTCTGGTAATACTGAAGAAACAAGAACGTCGCTGGAATACGTTGCTCAGGGCTATAGTATTTATTTGTTTATCCATCAATAGTGCAGTCAACTAACAGTATAAGCGAGATCTAGCTTTGGCCGGTACTGCACGACTCTCCCCTATAGGACGTTTGGCTGCCGCGAAATTTTAGCTAAGAATATGATTCGAATCTCACCGGAGTTGTTCCGATTTTTTTTCAAATTTGACTACTCTGTCGCGGTTGGAATTGGAAAAGGCTCATTTTGGAGCAATTTCCAACTTTATCCAAAATAAAAATGAGGTTTTGTGGTTCCTGATAGGTTTCTTTCGAATTGTTAATAATATTAGATATTGAATGTCCAATTCTTCTTGTATCTTCCGCAGAAAATGCATTCGGAAAAAAGTTCGTATGGTGATTCGCTTAGACAAACACACCAAGTTCCTTAATAATGCATTCGAACGAATACTGGCGGAGGAGGATGCATTAAAGGAAACAGTGGAAAAATTCCTTTATCCAACAAAGCGGAAGAATACCCTGAATACAGGGTATTTTATATTCTGGAATACATCCAAAATTGAACCAATAAAAAATCCAATCACCAATTTATCCACAAAATCCCACAGGATCCACTGTACAACTTCCACCCAAAATATTCAATCTACATACCAAGATGTTGAAATCTACCAACTCTTCGGAGCTGCAAATCCGCAGATTTTCACGCGGCAATTGAGAAGAGGCGACTGAAATCCCTTGTTCCTCTAATGAATATTAACAAAGCTCTTCGCTGCTCGAGCTTTAGACAGAGACGGCAGACGTTACTGACATTAAAACGTTCCCCTCGACACGCAAAACAGAACCGGTAATCCGAGAAGCCGTATTTCACCGCGAAATCGCGGCGGTCCGAGCAAATTGAACGGGTCGATGCATAGTCAGAACGAAAGAGAGAGAGAAAGAGAGACAGAGTGGTGTATCGGTTCTAAACGAAGCAGAGGAAGGATCCCTCTGGTTAGCATTCCGACGAAAATTTACGAGGTAACCTCACAAGGCCACGGCCCGTGGACCATTATTCTCCGCTTGTGTGGCCACGCTAAACTCGACTTCGAAGCGCCTAAATACACTTCGATACGACGCGATGGTTGAAATTTCGCAAGTTTTTCGACGGCAATCAGAATAATGAAAAATTCCCTCGGACGGTTAAAGAGGCGTGCGTTAAACTCAAAATGGGGAAGAAGAAATGAAACAGGGACATAAAATAAAATGGTCGTGTTCGGAGGGACACATCTTGCGCGGGAAGCGACTAAAGTCGTTTTGCGCGGATTATTGGTGGCTTTTGTAATGTTTTTACAATAAGATCGGATACACATGAGTACTAGGTCGACGCCCGTATATTTCAACATTAAAACGTGCGAATCTTGCAGAAAATACAGTAACTTGGAAAAATATTATTAATGAAATAATAACAAGTTTATTAGTAGGGAGCTGAATTAATGATCAGTTGATAATAATGATATTTCATAAAAATGATATAAATAAAAGTGGATTTTAAAATGGACAATCATCTGGAATTTGCTGAAATGGAAAGTGAAAGAAGCACAAGTAAAAACTGGTCGAAGCTGGTCTTTTTATTCCATTCTTAATTTTTAAAGAGAAACTAAAAGTTTTATTTAAAAAGAAACCTACAGTTCAAAAACTACAGCTATTTTTTGCAGAAGTAATTTTGCGTACGAATTGTAAAAAATCGCCCGCTAGCCGGTGAGAGTTTGGCGGCAAAGCACCCGCGCAAGATGTGTTAAGATTATGTGATTGGTGTGGGGAAGAAGGTCATAAAAAATAGAAGACACAGGATGTCGTTTGTTCCACGCACAATGGCCTGTAAACGTTCGATTATGTCTGTGCAGGGGATCGGAGATGGGCAATTATGGGGGTGCTTTGATCGAGAAATAATTCGATTTGACACGCTTCTTTGGATATACAGTCGGTTCAGTTAATTCTGGTATTTTGTATTTCACTGGTAATTAACAAATCTCCCTTAACTCTTCATATTCGAAGATTTCTTCACAGAAGAAGTTCATTCACTCGTACGAAACATAACACTGCACAAAGTTGAACATTAACTCTTTCAAGCCACTAAGAGAGAAGTTTATATCGTACAATCTGAAAAAGACAGATACACAGATAATGCAGAATAAATATATACAGTTCTAAAGGCATGAAACGTGACAAAACTCGTTCTAATATCAAATTTCACGTGTAATCATGTGACACAGGTGAGGCAGCACGATGTGCCTCCAGGGAAGCACGCCTTAATTTCGGTGAGACAGCCTCGGGGTCAATTGGTGGCCATAAGAGCGAGGCCAGCCACTCGGGTGGAATCATCGCCTCCCGAGCTTCGCCTCTGGAAGGACTGCGACGTGGTTCAGGTACGTGGACTCACGAAAATTTCACGAATCGATGTATAAACGACGGCGTGTGTGATTATGGTATCGATGGAGCCGAACGATCGTTAGATAGTATGGTAATTTCAGCGAGTGTGCTTGTTCTTAAATCACGACACCCTTCGGCGAATTTATCGACCCGATGGAAGAGACCTGGCTATATTCGCAATCGCCTAGTTGTGTGGTCTGAATTGATAAGCGTAATTTATTGCCGGACCATGGGGACCCCGTGAGGCGAGATGAGCAAGATAGTGTAAACGAAATGGCAGCGAAAGTTTAAGAACGCATTTTCGAAGCTGTTAGCGAGACGATTATATCCTTTTACTGGTTTATTGTCTCTGTTAATTTTGTCCTTTGTATTTCATTAATTTCTGAATACTTTTCCTTGGTATTGTTGCAAATTTGGTTGTTAGTTGATTTTACACGCTTGCTTTGCAGTATGTATATTTTTCTAAATGTAGTATTTTTCTATTAGCTGTACCAATATAAGTATGTTCACGAATTGTTACTTCTATTAGCAAAACGTTCACGAGTATACTGGACAAATTAACACCAATGAATTTAATTCATTCGACGTATTTTTCCATATTGAATCCGCCACGTTCAAATTCTGCCAGTGATAGTATTATGTAAGAGAAAAACCAGTCAGGATAACGGTGGTGGGCGGTTAAACAGAGTGAATCCTTGTATTTCGAACTATACTGTACGAGTGCTGATACAATTCTATCTTTCCTGAAAAACCTAGTCAAGAGGACCCCCTTGACAATATGGCCTTTCTTAGCCTTGAGGCAGAACTATCCCTAGGAGGGGGAAACGCAGCAGAAGACTGCACATGGCCCACTCAAGCCTTCGCTTTTTGGACTTTTCTAACAATTATTTGCTGACACCTTGTACGTTACTGTTTCCTTGAAACGAATAATTCATTAGCCATTGGTACACCCATTTAATTCATTCGACGTATTTTTCCATATTGAATCCGCCACGTTCAAATTCTGCCAGTGATAGAATTATTTGCTGACACCTTGTACGTTACTGTTTCCTTGAAACGAATAATTCATTACCCATTGGTACACCCTCTCGAGGGTAAATTCTCTTACCCTCGCTAAACGTGTTAGATTTATCGGTCAGTTGGATATAACAGAAATTAATCTAACGCCTTACTAGGAAGTATATATTACTTTTGTATACGTTCGGAGAAATCCGTTTAACTTTACCGCCTCTGTTTAGTAAAGATCTAAATGTTTATGATACGTGACAAAAGGCCCTTCGGTCCCAAGCGGGGTCGTAGGCAATATACAGTGCCTCAGTCCGTAGACAGTGCTCTTACCATCAAGTAGAAAAGCGAACCTTCCTTGTGTCTAATAAAAGTTTATAGATTAAAATAAGGATTATTAATTATTTAACAACCGGTAACTCCCATAATCCAATAAAACGCACCTGCTAAAATATTCATGCAAACGTTCTTACAATTAGTTAATTTCCAAAAAGACAGACTCGAACCCTAATTTCGAAAGTATGCAATGTAAGCACCACTCGAAAACAAAGAATTAAAGTCAGGATAGTGCGGTATCCCAAAAATAACTTATTCTGTATTTAAGCGATTCTTAAGGTTTCCGGCGTCCGTCTCGCTCGACGGCTATTTCCAGAATGTCCTTTCCGCGTCGTATCCCACGTTGCTCCGAAAAAACGTTGGAGCCCCCTCGTTCGACTTTCCGGGGAAAGGGCTTAGTTTATGGCACCCTCAGGTACCCGCGCGCTTTCTCTTCCTGGGTGACAAAGTCCAGGCCACCACTTCGCCGCCGGAATCTCGCATTTCTTACAGCAATCTCAATTAATTTTCACACAGTACAGACTATTAGAAAAAAATCCACCAAGCACATCTTCACTCCCTGAGTTTCGAAATTCCCTCAATTTCACTGGAAGAACTGTACAAACTTCGAACCACAAGGTCGATACTAATTAATCTATCCTGTTTGCGAAGTTTCTCTGTACAAAGTAAGACGAAGGTGAAGAAGAAGAACAGCGTAAAGGCTCCATCGATTTCTTTCTCTGCGAGGCGTCGTTTGTTAGAGGCGGTGGTTCTCGCAACGGTGCAAATAGAATTAGAAAGTAGAAAGAAAGGTTACATTTCCCCGCAGG
>NW_017100397.1:1079451-1112739 GCF_001263275.1 Habropoda laboriosa | reverse complement strand
CAAGTTCTGCGGAGGCGGCGAACCGGTGCCTGAGGCGACCAGCAGTGGCACGGAGATCCTGGTCGAGTTCACCACGTCGCCTTACGGCACGTTCTTGCACCCCACGCCGCCCCACTCGCTCCACGGCTTTCAATTAGAAGTGCAAGTACGTGGTAATTCTCTTCAAACATTCAAGGGGACAGGGGAGTCCTTCACACACCTCCACGAGGCCAGACATTTCTCGCGAATCGAGCATTCAAATGGACTGTAACTGTAAAGGTTATGAATTATGAAATTAAAGTGTATAAAGTAAAATTACTTTTCTGCTTGTATCAGGAGTAAGAAAAACATGACAACACAAGTTTATAACGAAGAAAGTCCCTCGAGGTTATTTTGAAGGTGATCCCAAAGTCATCGACATTGTGCTTATTTTTCATTTGTTTCGTTATTTTTATAAAAGTTAATATGCAAAAAAGTTGATAACCTTGGAGTGATATTCAAGAAGATTCTGAAAGGGGGGTTTCTTCTTTCATCAAACCATATAAGCAGGGGAAATAATTTAGATGTTCGTTATAAGTGAGACACCTCGTGTACAAGCACTCTATCTGTCGAAACAGTGACACTAAAAAAAAAAATACAGAAGGGCTCAATCTTCCAATTTAACCTTCCATAAGCTAATTTTTCTTCGTTCGTGAGAAGAGAAATTAATAATACAACGTTACAACGCAACAGTATAGAAGTGAACCAACAAAGAGAGACTTATAAAAAATAGGTAAAACTTGACTACACAATATTAACCACCATTCTACCTTTAAAAATTAAAAAAAAAAAACACTATAAAATTCAAACGAACAACCTACCCACTGTCTACCAGTTGAACATTCCGAAACTCAAAGTAATCACTCGATCTACGAAACAAGCACTCGTCCAACAAACAAACAGAATGCCACGAAACTAGCCGAAATCGTGATCGTACAAACATCCCGTACTACGAAACTCTCGTTTCAGGTAAAGTTCGTGGACGCAGACTCGCCAACGTACGCGAAGAACAAGCACTGCGAGTTCTGGCTGCAGGGCAGCGGTGGTGGTGTGCTCGCCTCTCCACGACACTCTCTTCCACGGAACAGCACGTGCTTATACCATCTTCGTGGCGCTGGTCCAGCGTTACCGAGTCCAACTCCACCGCGTCCTTTGCCAAAATTTCCGGAACAGAGGCCAGGAACCGTGTGGAGGAGGCCTGCTCCGAGGCCCCCGCAACCGCAGTTCCGCGTGTGGCTGTCGATTCTCAAGTTTCACGTGGGCACAAGTCTGACCAGTAGCGATGAGGATTGCTCGACGACACTTATGGTTTGGGACGGAGAGATGATGCCCCTTTCAGAGTGCTACGACCTCGCATGGTTCGTAGAGAAATTGTCTTTGATTAATTACCGAACGAATGGCCTGGGTATCTTGTGTGTGTTGTGGAGAGAAACTTCTGAATCTGTGGGTGTGTTTTGTGCGTATGAAACGATCAACGCCTCAGTCAGGAGGGGAATCTCCTGATTGCCTTCGCCGAGTTTGCTTTCTTGTTAATTGTTCAAGGTGGATCTTCTTGTCGGCGAGTTGTACGGGATGGATAGTTTTGGGGGTGAGTTTGAGGGTTTTCGGTTTTGGGGTGTTAATTGCTTGAATAGATTCTGCGGGGTTAAGAGACTGGTCCCTTTGGCTGCTTGGAGAACTTCTGTTCGGTGGTTTGGAGAAGGCTTTTCGAAGAAAATATGACGAACATTGGAGTTACTTATTTGTGAAATTTATTTATCCAACATCCTAGCCATTCCGTTAAAAAAATGTTTGATTCGTTTCATAGAATTTATGCACGAAATGTCTATGCATCGATGTTTAGTCATCAAAGTTTTACCAGTTCCGATCAACCGCCATTAAGATTGTTTGTTTAATTCATTCGGCAACAAATAGCCAACCAGTTTATCCTATATTCGAACCATTCACGAACCATATTCGACAAATCCGTCGCCTAGTATTCAACCAATTTATTCAATACCCTACTCATTCTACTCGACAAATCGTCTAACCAATTTATTCAATACCTTGTCCGTCGCTCAGCCAATACCAATCAACTAATTCGACATCCTATAACATTCTGATCAACAATTCTCAATAAAATTCATACTAGCCGTCCAATATTCAACTCTAGTAAATGGTTCTGCTTGTCCATCGACCAATATTCAACCAACTTGTCCAACATTTTGTCCATTAACTAACATATCCAACACCTTACCCACCATTTCAACAACATTCAACCCATCTGTTCTAAAAAATCACGTCTCATCAACAGCGAGAAGGAGCACCAGCGTCACGGAGACAGGTCATCGGAGCTCTCTCACCCTTTAGCTGCTCGTCCAGCAGGAAACACAACACTTTTAGCCCGCTACTGCAAGGACAAGGTACCAAGAACCTGCGACCATGCTATTTTGCAGAATACCAGTCGTCCTTGTTCACTTGGAGAGAGCTTCGTTTCCAGCGGAAGCAGCCTGACCATCGAGATGCGGATGGTGGAGTCGACGGCTCTCAGGCGAGTGTAACTCGATTGCACCGCTAGAGTAGAACGAGGGGAAACGCGATGTTGTAGAGAGGGATGGAAAAAAGCGGTTTCCGTTTCAATTACAAGCTCTCCCGAACGCCGCGGCGCGTCCGCGTGCCGTTTTGTTCTCCTCTGTTTCAGCACCCGCGCACGCCTATCGATCGACATCCCTTCGTATTATGTTTTCTCTCGAGCGTCAATGTAAAGAGATTTCGCTGGAAATGAGCTTTTATTGGCCCATGAGTTTCTCCTTTTTTTTTTTTTTTACAGAGAAAGAGAGAGAGATGATAAAGAAAGGATTCTTCTGTAAAATTTGAAATTGGAAATTTTAATGGATTTTCAAGTGACATCCTAGAAAAGAATTACATTCAGAAAAGGTACCGAAAAGACCGAGTTACAGAAAACATTTGTCGAAGGAAAGGGAATAAAGACTCGTGTCGAAGAAGCGTAAATGGCGATCGTGGACAATTTGAAAAGAGATCAAAGACACAAGATGTCCTTTTTCTCCGATCCTTTATCACTCTGCCTTTGAAGTGCTTTTTTTGAAATCGGTTTTTCGTTTACGAAAATCGAATCACAGCGGAAGCGAGAGAGAAATGAAAGACAAACTTTCTGCTCGCAGCAGCACAACTTTCGGTCGAAAGTTTGTGAAAGAAGATCAGACTTTAAAGGGAGAGAGGAAAAGGGGGGAGGGGACAGACTTGATTTCCTCGAAGAAATCACGGTTTGAGATTTCTCGAAGATCGCGATATCTTGGTGAGTTTTTCTGCTCGTTCGAGGCTTTGCATATAAATTCAGATGAAATTCGCTCGTGACACCGGCTCGCTGGAATCGATACAGAACGTTACACGCGAGGAATGCGGAGGTTTTATGGCGACGCAGCGCAATATCTGCCGCACTTGCACGTTTTCGCTCCCTTTTCCCTTCCTACGTCAGCCTCAGTATCAGTTATTTATAAGGAGCGATTTTTCCTGGTGCACCGGAAGTCACGGTAACGCCGCGACTTAGGAATTTCTGTGAATTCGTTGAGCATAGAGCAGAGTCGATTCTTTCCACAGATTAGATATTCAAGTTCTCTGTATTTTCAAGATTATAAAATTTTCTAACGATACTTCAATAGCAATCTGAGAAAAGTAGTTGAACAAATGTAAAAATGATATTAATGAGATAATAATTTCAGAAATCTAGTAATGATTTAAAATGTACAAAAGCAGTATAAAGACAGTAACTTAACAAATTATCCAAGAATAATGTGAAAACAATTTTTTTCACATGATGATAATTTGAAAAGTCCAACAACAATGAGAGTAGTCGTTCGAAAAAATACAAAGACATTAGTCGTTACAGTCATAGATATAATTTCAACAACTTCGAAAAATACGTACACCACCGGCCAAAAGTTTGGAATCACTAAGCATTGCAATTTACACAAAAGTTTCCAGAAAAAAGTCAGTGACTTTGAGAATTTTTTATCATTTGAATCAATTGATATAAGATAAATTGATAAATGTAGAATTGAGATAAACTTCAAATCTATAGAAAAGCAGCAGATTTAATATTGATGAAAAGTGGGAGGTGATTCCAAACTTTTGGCCGGTAGTGTATGTACACATAATAGGTTAGGGAGAAAGTCTTTTTACAAATTAAGGCATAGTTGAAACACATTTTTGAAATTGTTTACAAATCTTTTATTAAACTAAATACGTGCCATTTTGATCAATGACCTTTTGCCATTTTCCGGGTAAAATCATTATTCCATCTGTGTAGAACTTCTGAGGTTTCTGGGCGAAAAATCGAGACAGGTGATTTTCGCAGGCTTCTTTTGAAATCAAGTTTACCCCATTATGGGAGTTCTGCAGAGACCGAAACAGGTGGTAGTCCGACGGTGCAAGGTCAGGACTATACGGTGGATGAAGCATGATTTTCCAGCAAAGCTCTGTTAATTTTTGCCGAGTTGTTAAAGACGTGTGCGGCCTGGCGTTGTCCCTTTCTGTTGACCAATTCTGGTCGCTTTTCCTGAATTGACTGCTTCAGTCGTATTAATTGTTTGCAATTTGCTGCTGTTTGTCTCGATACCGCATTTCCTCCATTTTTATTAGTTGCCTGTGCAGCGTTTTTTCCCTTTTTTAAAATAAAAGAGCAAAATGTTCTTGATGTTCACTCATCTTTAAATTGCAGCAATAGCGCTCAAATCCACTATAAATCAGTTTTAAAATGCTCTGTGAAATGTTACCTTTTCAATGACACATAACTTAATACGTGAAAAGAAACGGAATGTTGAAATTTGACCAAATCTCAATCTGCCGTCGATTTGTAAAAGAACTTTTTCCCCAACCCAATATTACCAAGACAATTTGAAAACTCTGATAACAGTACGAAAATGCTAATGAAAAAAAATGACAACAATTACAAAAACATACAATAAAAGAAAGCACGATAAAACTACAACAATAATTTCCAAAACTCCAATAACCAACAACACTCTCCTCTCCGAAAAACTAGCATCTGCAATTACTCATGAACAAAACAAATATCCCAAAATTCCATCACGGAAAAACGAAGGAAAAAGAAATAAAAAATCCTCATCGACAGACACTCTTCATCCCTTCGTCCCTTAACACAATCCCCGGGCATACGCCATTAGAGCCTGTCCAAGAGTTCAATTAAATCGAGCGCGCTGCTCCCTGAATAAAAAAAAAAAGAGGGAGAGAAGTATAAAGGGGAAGAAAAAAAGGAGGAAAAAAAAAAGAGAAGAAAAGATAAAACGAGGAAGGCTACACGTACGTATGTATGGCACGGGTCATTTTTAATTGGCCGCACAAGGGGGCGGCTCTCCCGACCGAGGAATTGGCCCGTTTAACGGGTTAATAAAGGCGGAAGGATTAACTAGACCGTGCGACGCATCCGCGTTCCACGCGGCTATCATGCTCAAACACGCGCCCTCCTCTCCTCCTACATGTCACACTGTGTATGCGTGTATGGGTGTGTGTATTTATATGTGTATGACAGGCTTCCATCGAGAAATAAAATGTAAATAAGCCCCTTTTGCGAGCATCCCTTCGACGACACGACGAGACGTTGACAACCTGTGCAATCTGTACCGATAATTACAGCCAGGGTGCATCGAACGGTCATCACGTGTTTCACCCTGTGAATAATAGAATATTTTTAGCCTTAGAGTATTTTTATGATTATAAGGAGAATGAGGATGTTGCCTCTAGAATAGTGATACAATATAAATACATAGCTGTCGATTAATTTCGTCACGAGAATTATTAAATTGGGCAAAGTGTACTGAATTGATCGTACGTTTCTTTTGTGTTTAAAAGGAACAATAATAATAACGATAGTAACACTCTTCGTAGAAAAATGTTCACACTTGACGCACATCATAGAACAAAGATGAATGGACCAGAAACACCTCATCGTCGTTCCTAATAACTACCCATAAAAATTCGAGAAAATGTAATATTCACATTTGCCCTAAACAGAATGATTTTTTTCTCTCATTAACCTTGACAAGGTCGGAATATAAACTAATTGTAAAATTGCTTTGCCCTGAAGGCCGGTGAATTTTCGTGCTCTGTACGAGTTCGTCGATCTTCATCAGGATGGGGACCCTTACGGTAGCGGACCATGCTCGAGGATCTTCTACAGCCGCAATCGGGATCATTATCTGAATCGTAGATTTCAGGCGACCCGCGACATCTTCCTCTACGGTCGTGGTGGCGCGAAAAATATCAGGTGAGATAATTTTCTTCTCCTACTAGAACTACAGTAAATTTTCTACAAGTGTCAGTCAGTTTGGATTCTACAAGTGTCAGTATAGGTGGTCCTACGCCTATATTTTTCTGTTAATAAGTAAATGTTGTTCAAATTATGTCGTGTTTGATGTCATTTTCATCAGAAAAATCTCATCAATATGTTAAGAAAAATTTCGGGATAAAAAAACGTAAAATTAAAAAAGTTGGTATTTAAATCGCTTGGTTGCCTCGACTCACGTTTCATCCTTATCTTTATTCGCTGTCCTTGTCTACGTTCGGCAAACTACAAAGGCGGGCGCGAGGCTCGAAAACGTAGTCCCTGACTCTACAAGTGTCAGGTTTAGGTTCCTTGCGGACAGACACTTGCGGAGAATTTATTGTATTAGGTGAATAGCTTATTAGGAAACACGCATTTCATGCATTTGAACAATTTTTCTAAAATTTCTAAGTCTAATCTAAAATTTAAATGCAACAGTTTTCGGGGTATTAAAAAGAAACTTTTCGAATAATAGATTCCATAATTTCCTAAATTCCTATATTCCACAATAGCAAAGACTTACTAAGTATCCTGTTCACATAAAAAATCACAAAATCACAGCCTTGATCACTATCACTGAATCATAAGACTTCCAAAACAATAATACCAACAAGCTCCATAAATTCTTAAAAAATTGAAACCACAATAAAACACCATTCAAGTGATAATCAGAGGTTCAACTAACCCGGAAAAGCTCAACAGCAGCTGAATGACCAAGAATTAATAGAAGAAAGAGTCTGAGCTCAGCCATAACCACGATCTGCCCGCTTAAAGGGTCTGCAGATCCAGCGAAGGAAGAAAAAAATGGGCTAGCGAGCCATAACGGGGACAAACTCTTTCTCTTTCACGCGGCAAACGATTTCGCGATTTTCAAATGAGATGCGCCTCTTTGTTCTACCTGTAAAAGCGATAGACGCGTCCCGTAAATAGTCCCTTTGTGCCTCGCGCCTTTTTTCTCTTCCTCTTTTCCTTCTCTCTCTCTTTTTTTTTTTTAACTATTCCACCCTCGTTGGAGTTCCTCGACCCCCTTCCAGCTAGAAGACAGAATCTCTCCCTTCCTCAGGAGATCCTCAGACAGCAGTGAAGCATCAACGACACTTCGACTTTTCCGTGAAATGGAAGTTCTTGTAAAGTATAGGATGCCTTCTTTTCCTCAGATGTTGCGATGCTCGTTTCGTGTTTGCTGCTTTTTCGGGATTTTTCCAGCTAGAGAAACGATGGAATTCTTCTTCAGCGATGGGACGACTTGGAAATGGAAACTTCTGTGTTACGATTTTGGCAAATTTTCATTCAATTCTTGGTCAGTTGTTGATTGCATTTGATATGGAGAAATTGATATTGAATGTTTTCTGAGCTTGAGTCCTATCTAAATTACTACCTCTTTGAAATCTTTCACTAAAAATAAGGAAACCATTCCAAGTTCTTTATCTTGTTTCGAATGTTCCTTTTTATTCCGTCGTTCTAAATTTATCACTTCCCTTTAAAGAAAAAGTCAAAGATCATTATTACATTATTCTCCCATTTTTAATTTTTCTTCGTCCCTCATCAGCTGTCCCGAATGAAAATCACAAAATTACCACTTGTAACCATTCACAAACTTTCCGTTATATTCTCCAGAGTCAATTTTCCCCCATTTTCGCCCTTCGAAACACCACTTAACGTCTAAAACAGCCACGAAAGGAACAGCAGGGCTTCCCTGACACACAATTCAGCCCTTCTCCAGCACTTGAACCATTCGTTACCGTTCATCGATCGCCAGGCGAGGAAAGTTTCCTTGGCCAGCCGTTAAGCTGGACGTCCGTGTGCTTTATGGTGTCGTAAAGCGGACTTTACGCCTTTTCCCACACCCTGGATCCTCCTTCACTGGATCCTTCTCAATAAAAGCTGGCCCTATGATTATCGTCGATAAACATGGACCAGTTTTTCGCATAAAACACCGTTCCTCTGGGTTGTTTGCCGTGCAAATGTATATACTTCTATTGCTATCGTGGCACGTTTCACGTGTTACGAATCTCATTTACCTTGTTCCTGTTTATTGTCGAACACCATCGGCTGATGGAGAAATTGGAGAACACGTTTGCACGAATATTTTCGCTTTGAAGTGTGTACTCTGTAATGTGCCACGAGGGAACGTAATTATCCTCCACGCTTTCCTTTTTTCATAATTTGGAAGATACGTTTTCCTGTTCTCTTGTTTCCTTCTGCGAGAGACGAAGTTTGTAAAATGATAATTGAGGAAGAATTTTCAAATGTTATTATTTGAAGGCTTTGGAATATTTCATTTGTGTGAGATTTAGGATGAATTTCATGTTTCTTTGATATGGAATAGGAAGGTTTATCAGTTTCCTCTGCATAATTCTTAACACATTGGCGTCGGATGACGCACTGGTGCGTTTTTCGGGTTTTTTTACTTGAATACAGAAGACACAGTCTTCACATCTGTCTGAAAATAAATTTATAAAACACTGTAAATTGTTCAATTCTCTTCAGAAATGCCATAACATGTTTCACGAATTAAATAAAATTTCTTTGATATGTATCAATTAGTTACAGCAATTTTTCCCCAACGTAACGCGATTGAAAGGAACAGACACGAAATCACCCCGTACCCGTGTCAAGTGCCGCTCCAAACGCCCCGACGCGAACGTGTTAATAATAAAATCCGAGTAATTTATTTCAAATTTAAGAATTCATCAAAATGCTGTAAAAGAAACTTCCCTTATTCTTGGCAATTACATTCCCTCTTCCTTTCACGAAGAATTTCGAAATGAAAAATTCACTCACCAATTCAGTCTGCAACCTCTCCTTTCACCAACACATAGTAATAAAAAAATATCTCAAGTCCATTAAAAAACTGAATGAGCATGAAGAAATTCATGGAGAAATCAAGGGATGGATAATCCTCGCAAAAAAGAGTTAGCGAGGCAATCTGTTCGACGATCGATCGCCGAACCGATCGCTTTGGCTGGCGGTCGATTAACGAACTATAGAGAGACAGGCGTTCGTCTTCTCCTCTCGTAATCTCCTTGATGCTCTATCGATCGCGAAAGCAACTCCTTTGCGTGGCCGACCGGCCATGTAAATTCGATTAAGTGGCGCGAGTGCAGAGCCAGAACGGATTTTCCAGCTGCGTGTACCGATTCGAGGGCGAGCACGACGAGATCGTGAAGCTGCGGTTCAATAGGCTGCTGAACGGAAACCGAACGTGCCGCAGCGTCTCCAGCCCCGATTACAATCGCCTCCTCTGCGTTGGCTCCGAGAACTTCTCCGTCAAGGTGAGTAATACTTTTCTTAATACTTGGAAAGTTTTGTTAACTTCTTCTGATAGCTTTGAAAAAGGATTGACTTGTACTGTTTGCCAAAAGTTTCTGATCATTACCCAATGCAGAGATACGCAGGAATTTTCAAAAAGAAGCTTTTATTTACTAGCCAAATCTAGCAAAAAGGAGTATACATTTATTGATCTTTGCAACGTTAATTGTAAATTCATCAAAAATTGATAGTAGGTTGAATATTGGTGTGAATTGATTTGTGGTCCTAAACTTATGGCTGGTATTTGGAAATTCTGTGATTAGTAGCTCTTTGAGAATTTGGAGGGATTTTTGGGCTATGATATTGGTATTATATTTTTAAGTTTGGATAATGTGGAACATTTTTGAAATTTTTCAAATATAGTAAGACTTATTTTTAGTGCCTTTTAAAGGATTTTATTTTGAGAAAAAATGATTGCTCTCTGTGTGCGGATTTTTTGCATTCTTGTTCACGTACTGGTTAATTTTCTTCTTTTCCTTACGTTGAGAGTATACATATAATCTTCAATTTTACATTCAACATGCAACTCTGCTTTTAATTTAGTATTATTAACTATTTTTCGCCTTTTTTCTTCCGTGAATATTCTGCTTAGTTATTAAGTATTCCGGCTTAATACGGTTATTCACCGTTGAAGTACTTGAAATTCTTCTGTCGGTTTCCCTGTGTGCGGTAATGTGACGGAGTCGCGTGTTCCAATTAATCTTCGAACGAACTTTGAATGCGCCTCGCTCCATTTTATATTTGCACAACACGAGAGCCACTAGAGGAGCCATTCATCTTTCGTGAATACAATTGTTAACTCGTGGAACAACTGTACCAGCCATGGGCAAAGTTGGAACTCGCTCTGTTGTTCCGATAATCGCGAACATAACCTCTACGGGTACATTCTTGTTCAAAAAGTTCATCCTCGTACATTTATTAATAATTCTGACACGTTCAAAATATTTTTAATGCCTTCTATTCCCATGGAATTAGTTTCAGTTTTATTTTCAGACTTCTCTCAGGCCAAGGATTTCTTTCAAAAGTCCAAAGTGTATTCCAATTGCTACAGAATTATTTTCCCAAACATGCGCTCATTCCCTTTAGGTCGAGAAATATTTTTAGGAGCCGAAAATATTCCAGTTACTACAGAATTGCATTTACATCTGCTTCTTTTTGTACCAAGAATTTTTTTGCAAATCTAGAATAGTTCTAATTGCTATAGAGTGCATTACAAACAAAAATTCACCCCGGAATCAATTTCTCTCCAATAGAAACATCAACTAATCAACTGATTCGAACCCTTTGGAAAAAAGTCTCCACCGTCAATGGGAAAAAATTAGCATCGATTCCAATCGAAAGTTCGGCAAACGCGTCGATCGTCCGTAATTAACGAAGCCGCCATTTTCATCTGAAACTTTATCAGAAATTCCGCGTGTAAACGACGATCAAAACAGTGGTGGAAAGGGAATGGAGTGAAACGAAGCCATCGTGGATGAACGATTCGCTTGTCGAAATAAATCTGAAATTCCAATGGAGCCCAGGCCAATTCGAGTTCGTTATCGATTCAGAGAATTTATGACGCGCACGGCTTCGTGTCCGCGAATTTAAACGGCAATTAGGAACGCTAATGCCTACGAATAACCACGTCACGTTTGTTTACCGCCACGCCAATTATAATAATCCGTGGGCTAATTAATTCGCGAGCGACGGATCTGCCCCGATATCCACAGGTGCTCGATCTTCCCTGGCCGAATGCACCGCTTGTGCAACGAGATTGCTTCTGCAGCAACCGATCGCTGCCCATGAACGTGAAATCGACATCGAATATCGTCGAGGTTCATTTCACGGTTCTGTCGATGGACGCTTTGGACGATTACAATAACTTGTTCTTCGAGGGCACTTGGGACTTTGTGAAAACCAACCCTTGTATGCAGAAGAGAAGAGTTAGGGGACCATCTGGTGAGATTCGGTACAAGGCGCCTGTTGTGGACGAGGATGAGGTGAGATTTGTGGAATTGTGAAAAATTTCTTTCTTTCATTATTTAACAATTATTCTGAATCACAGAGTTGTTACATCAATTACTTAAGATTGCAGAGAATGTCTATAGTCTGTAAAGAAATAATGGGGGGATATACGCTTTGTCCAATTTAAGAATAACCTCGCTTCGCGCATGGAACCATGCCTAAGGGCGGGGCTAGAACGTCCAAACCCCCACTTAACCGCCTACGTTTTTCTTCGTCTTACTCTCTGCTACGCTCTCTGTCTGTGCGCAGAACGGACGAGAATCGGTCCGAGAGCGAGGTTATTCTTAAATTGGACAGAGTATAAACAGTGTGGTTTCACTTACCACTGTATTTAGAGGGTTATATTTTACTTCTTAATATAGCTCTCAACAGCCGAATCTACAGGGTGTCATGATTCTGGTGGTACAAGTGAGAAAGTGGTGATTCTACATGAAAAACTAAATCTCCGCCTCCGAATAAAAGAGGTTCAATTCTCGTGCGCGTGCTCTCGACTTTATGTTCGTGTGAAAGCCTGTAGACTATTTCTTTGCGAAATTTGACATTACCACTGTTTATCAATGTAAAAGTACGAGCAGAAGCAACAGTTTGTAGCGAATCTTTGAATTTAATTTTCTCGGAAACAATGGCTCGTATGAAAAGATTTTATTCTTTATTTTTGATTCAGTTTTTCATATAAGATCATCGTTTGTCCGCTTGTACCACCAGCTACATGACACCCTGTGTATTCTGAAAGCCTAGATGAACTCTGTGACTCTGAATTCTCCAATAATAAAGAAAGAACTTTTATTTTTTAATTTCTCCTTGGAAAAGTAAACGTGCTCGATTATTTTCAGAAAAACTGCGAGAAACATCCGTGGCTGATCGATCCAGGCCCGAATCAGTACCTCTACGTAAAACTCCACGGCACGATAATGTCAAACGCAAGCAAGTGCGCGACGAAGAACCGGATCGTTGTGCACACAGGAGGAGCGATCCACGTGTCAGTGTGCCCAAAACCACCTGCGGAGTCGAGGCACCACGTGGTCGAGGTTTTCAGCGACGGCTGGGCCGTCAGCAGCAACGCAATGATTCTGGCGCCGGGTCAGGACCCTATCAGGACCATTGCTGTCGAATTTATCATCAAGGAGCCTGATACATACGTTGTTACGTGGCTCGAGCTCACCAGAAGGTGATTCGAAACACTAATATAGTAGTACTGTCCGAAAAACCTAAAGTGAAGCCTCTGACGTCACACAGGGCCTAAGAGTGGGAGATGTAGGTAAACTTGCGACGGCTCGCTGTTAGTAAGCCAATAGGGATAGAATAAGGCTATCGCACTTACTCTTCTGTGAACAATAGATGACGATCGGGTCTCGTTCGAGCAGTCGGTAAACAGATCAGCAGTCGATAATTGACCGGAATGATATTTTCAAGCGCTCGAAAAAAAATTAAGTTTACGTCGCGCAGACACGATAAACAAGCGAACAGATGCCTGCGCGACACCAAACGACGTGCATCATGGTAAACTTTACTTTTTTATCCCATGTTCCCAAAATTTCTCTATTACTTCGATAAGCTTATTTTACAGGTTAAAATTCAAGCAATCCAATGGTATTTTTTCAAAATTATTCTACGAGTGGGAACAGCGTCAAATTAGTAATTGAAACTTTAGCAGCGATTGTTGCTATGTTTATTGCTATGAAATGAGCCCAAGGTTGAAATATTATCTTTAAACAAAGCCGAAATATTACGGTTAAAGTGACGACATGTCGTCTGATTTTGTCAAATTTTTCAAAATTTTAACATTAAATAGTGACTGTTTGATGGATTTTATTGGCTGTAAAAAGTGGCTGTCGGTCTGTGGTGGCACGCTGTTTTTCATTGCAGCCAGAAATTTTTTAGCTCCTTAAGCAATTCTTTAATGCGCCGAAATCTACTTTTATTATTCATTCGGTCTGTGGTGGCACGCTATTTTTCATTGCAGCCAGAAATTTTTTAGCTCCTTAAGCAATTCTTTAATGCGCCGAAATCTACTTTTCGGGAAAATGGGAATGGGAAAAAAATATTTACATTTTAGTTTTCTAACTGTTAAAAAATATTAATACATTTCCTGAGGCGTCCTTTACAATAACAATTTATTGTGTATGAGTCGCTTAGAATTTAACGTAGGTAGGAGGACAAGGCAACCAAATAATTTCTAGTTTTCCGTTCTTTTATCAGCGTGTTACATTATCGACAGCTGATTGAAATTCGTTTGTCTAAACCATTTACCTACAGCGCAACTTCCCCTCAAGCGCCTACAGTGTAAGGCCCAAGAGTAGTGGGGATGACCTGAACCGCCTATTTTGCCTCCATTTTGCTAGGCTGTGACGTCAGAGGCTTCACTTTATGTTTGTCAGACAGTACATAGTGTACAAGTTCGTAATTTTTGTGTATACAGTTTAACGATGGAGATACTATATCTCTGTTCTTATGGTAGAATGATTCTTAGTCGATCTTGGTCCTTTGGCTAGGGTATTCTTATACCTGAACATTATCGATTGCCCTTTCTTTTACGGTTAAATGATTATTGGTCAATCTGCTCCTTTATCTTGGGTACCTTTGCACTTGATCGTTATCAGAAGTCTATCTTTAACAAACCTGGATATATTCATGCTCAGAATTCACCTTCTTAAGACACTTGCTAGTTCTCGTCTATTCTAAACTAGAAATATTAGTTAAACTGAAGTAAAACAAGAAAGAGATAGCCCTAGCTAGTCTGACCATTGCCATACGGGCAACTTGCTGAGCAGTCCTGCTCAACGCCAAAGCGGTCATGGACAATCTACTAATCGACTAATTCCATACCTTGAACATCTTCTTCCAGGCCATCGGTGACATCATCAGCAGGTCTCCAGATGCCCAGGGACTGCGAACATCGTTGTCCAGAGCTGGATGCGTGTATAAACGCTTCTCTATGGTGTGACGGCATCTCCCATTGCCCGTCAGGTTACGACGAAGCCCTGACTCACTGTTCCATGCTTCTGAAGCTTCCTCCGTTGCATTTAGGCCTCGGTCTCCTCGCCATTGTCACGATCCTCGGCGTGATCTTCTTCGTTATTTGGAGGATTTGCCGCCAGAGAGCGAACAGGTCGATATCTCAGCACAGATTGAAGAGCATCTCGTCAGAGACGGCGATTATCGATGGAAAGGAAGTGATTTGCTGACACAGCGACAGTTCTGTGCGCTACGTAGAGGTCGACCGGGTGACCACCGTGTGACGATCACCCTCTGGCCTGCCAGCCGGCGTCGCGACGCTTCTCGCGTCCTCTTGAAGAGGACAAACGTGACGCCGCCTCCATGTAACGCGCAGAACTGCTCTCGCAGAACGCTCCTCGGGAGACCTAGATCATGCTTTTTACAAGCTTTCGCTACTCGATGACTTGGACACTCCTCTGTTTTTTTTCTTTATGCTCAGAAGTCGACGGTAGATCCAAATGCTTCGTCCAGGCTCTTCTTGGATGCACACTGTTGCACATAAGTGTTTCTAATTGATTTGTACGAAAGTGTATTGATCCGTAGTTTGATAACGTCGAAATGTATTGAAATGGGTAGACAGATATTTACTTTAGATATTCTGCAGATTCTATGGAAGAGAAGATTCCAAACTTTAACTCAAATAATAGTACAACAACTGAAATTAAAATCCGTGGTGTCGAATAGATTTTTTTATCTACGCCCAATTTTCATCAATTTCTCAAAGTATGAAATTTCAAAATAAACACTTATGAACAGTAGCGTACGGTAGACAGGCGCTTGTAGTCCTTTCGATTGTGACTCTGGCTACTTCCGTTCATTATTTTCGCTCAGAACACGAAATCTCAAGTTTTCACGACACCTTCTTTCGGCTACTTCGGTGAGGTTTAGAATCGAGTTGCTTATAACAAGGACAATAAGTATAAAAACCTAGGAATATCGTTTCGCTGATAGTGTTAATTGACTTTACGTCTGAAACGAGGAAGCAATTTCGATCAATCAATACGTCGATTGATTGATAGAGATCTGAATCGTTGATATTGGCACATTCGATGAGCCTGGAATTCAATTTGAAGGGAAGAAAAGGAAAAAAATGGAGGTCCAAGGCGTCGAGCAGAGAATCCAGCAAGAAACTTATACTATAGTCGTTCAATCGTTCAATCGAAGATTCTTCGATGGATCAAAAGACACGATTTTAAGCACGGGCCAATGGCTACTCTCTCTCTCTCTCTCTCTCCCTCTCTCTCTCTCTCTCTCTCTCTCTCACTCCTCCACTTTCTCATGCTCCCTTTTGGCAAGCGCGCGATGTTGTTCCGGTGATCTAGAATGTTTCACAGTGATCAATGTAGATCGAACCCTGAAATCTTCTTATTTAACATTCTTCCTTGAAGGATCGTAATCCGAAGTTGAAAGTGTTCAGGTGACAAGGAATAAAAATTCACTGATGAATATTGAAGAAAAAAAGATGAAAGAATAGAAGTTTGAAGAACTGAAGAAACCATCGATGATATGGAACTTTTTGAACGAATAGAATTAAAACCTTTTTCAAACTCGAAGCGTCTTAGAATGTACAGGGTGTCCTTTTAATCGTGCCACAACCGGTAAAGGGACGTTCCTTCTGAAAAAATGAGTTCTCGATTCGTTTTCGAAAAAAAAAGTATTTTTAAATTACGGACACCCCGTACGTACATGTATAGTTTCTAACAAGATTAGAATATTTTGCAACAGCCTAGATATTCCAGAAATTTTCACAAAGATTTCAGAATTGAAGGATTACAACGTCTGAAGGAGTAAATGGAAGAATTGATCCATTGATCGTATTGATCACGATGGAACAACCGGAAGTACATCGAGAACTATAGATACTGACCAAAATATTACGAGGTGATTACCGCATTAACGATAAACGTGACACTAGCGTAACGTAAGAAGAAAGGAAGAAATTCGACGAAGAAGAATGTGTACGTAACGAACGAAGAAAAACGTAGAAACTATGGTAGCCTGAAATTATGTGATAATATATATGATGCTGTTTTCTCCGCGGAGCTGTGCTCCGTATAATGATTGTTACAAACCTGGCGTGAGGCGCGTCGCCGACGGGAATCGATATACATACATACACGCATACAGCAACGGAGGAGACGTTTTCGATTTTTGGACCGCGTTAGGATAGGCGCCGCGACGACGCCCGAAGCCACCACATTGTACACCATGTTCATACTTTGTACATATATGTAACTTGATTATTTATCTATTTGTAACCGGGTGACGGGGCACGTGACTCTGCTCGCAGCTACCGTTTCGAAATTCACGTTTCAACTTTATGGCGAATTTTCAAGTTTGTATCTACTGCGAAAATCCGCAGAGCAGAAAATTTGTGTAACGATTTCTAAGTTTGGTGGTTTGAATTTCGGGATCCCGAAGATTTGGATTTTGTAATTTTCAAAATTTTCGTTTCTTGTTCGAAATCTCTGGAGCTTAAAGTTTCTGAACGATTTGAAATTTTCGAGTTTCCTAAATTTGGCGGTTTAAACTTTGATATTCCAGAGATTTGGAATTTAGGTATACTGTTCTGGTGTATTTAGGTATACCATCCAAAGAACTTCGAAGTTAGAGTAGTTTATGGAAAATAAATTGGCACGTATAATTATTTCTTTATTTTAACAAAGGTCAACGTACACTTATAGGCGAAAGCATAATTTTTGTTATTCAAAACTGTGAGAAATCTATAATCGGTGATTGTGACGATTTTGGTTACTCTGGTGTTAAATTGCCAAATCTACAGATCTCTGCAAATTCACAATACTCGAAGGAAATCACTTCTGTTGTCATTTCAATGATTAACAAATGTCTACTGCGAACAGAGACGCGTCTCAAACCGCTTTACTACTAGTCACTAAGTGTAAAGCTCGCGAAGCAGGACGCAAAACGAATCAGTAAAAGGTACGTAAACGAAAAATAGAAGAAGAAGAAGAAGAAGAGGAAGAAGAACGGTCAGCTAACTGAAAGCACCGCCGTCGTTTTACTCGTCGTGTTCACCGTGTGCACGCGTTAATCGGAGAACAGAATGTCCACCAGAACGGAAGCCACAGTCGACAGCCAGTTTCGAATAACCGAGCCTCCATTCTACGTTCATTGAGCAGACAATCGTTAACGTATTCGCGTGTAACCCCACCGTTTTTCACTCAAGATCTATTCGCCCTATCTATGCTTCAAGCGGACATACCATTAACATGTTCATTGTCCAAGAAATATCAGCACAAAGACTAAATACACAAGAGGAATTTATATGGTTGAAAGGCGTGTGCACGTTTAAGGTAGACACTTTGTTGCGTACTAACAATGACATCAAGATGACCATGATATGACTTTGAATAGATACAAAGGTGTTTCAATCGGAGGAATCGGTTTATGTCGGATAATTTTCTTTTTTTAGTCATCGTCAAATGCACATCCTCCAACCATATAAACTCCCCTTAATACAGTTTTGCCTTATTTCCAATATCAACGGAAGTAATTTAGATGTTCGTTACAAGCGAGACACCCTGTATGCGCACATTTCTGCAGATGGTGCTAAATCTAGGGAAGAAGTTTAATTTAAATCTTGTAATACTTTCTGCGTTACAATGGGTGTCCCAATACTTATGAACTCATAAGATTCTTTTGATACGAAAAAAGTATGTACTTCAGAGCATCCTAAGCAGACAGTGAACGCGTCAATATGGCGACCATGCTCGCGCGGCGTCCATCTTGCTACGTTTAACCCCTTCGCGCAAGGAAAATAAAAACAGAATCCTTTCCATTTTTAAGTAAGTCCTCTCTTTTACGATTCAAACGCGTTTAACACGTTAAACGCCCAGCCTGTTTTGCTTACCGTTCCGTTCAGGCCACGCTTGGCCGTCAAGTGGGCCATGCGAACTATAAACAGAAGACGACTAACGAAAAGTATACTGTCAGTCGCCGGTGACTGACGCGGCCTGAACGGGAAGGCATAGTGTCAGTCGCCGGTGACTGACATGGCGCTTAACGTGTTAAAAGAATTCCTCAGCGTAGAGGGAGCCACGGTAGCTCGATGGAGAGCTCGTTAAAAAGAAATGAGCGATCAAGGTTGACGGCACAAAAACAACGGAAGAAGAAGAGATGGAAAAACAGATTCTCGTCGAATTGCCACTGGATTTCGTCCTTTACGAGAAGACTTAATTAATCCATGCGAGATTAGGAAAACAGAAACATAACGAACAAACCACACACACGTACACACACACACACGCACGCACACACAGAGCGTTTCTTATTAATTTTAAGGTTAAATTCAGCTCGATGTCGAATCGAAGCGAGCCCGCGTTTTTTCTACTAAGTAAGAAGATACTCGCCCGCTCGTGCAACGAACTTTCAATTCCATTACTCGACGCGTCATCTCTTGCGTTGCGGGGACCAATGCGTACACATACATACGACCGTTGGAATTTCGACCATTGCCAAACGAAGAAAGAAGAGAAGAAGAAGAAAAAGCACGAGAACAGTTTTCTCAACAAGTTTGTTCGTTCTTGAATGTGTTCTCCAGAGAATCGAAGACTGACCAATTTAGTTTCGTGTTCTAATCGTTGCTCTCGCGGCACGCACACACACACACACACACACACACACACGCTCGCGTGATATCGGTTCACTGCCATTTCGTTTTTTATCCGCGCGTCGAGACGTCTTCGAAGGACTCGATGGGCGCCAATCGTTATCAAACTGTCCTAACCAATGAAGGAAAAACGACGAGGAAGGATTCTGTATAATATTCAGGAGGCGAAAGGAGCGATTTCTTTGTTCGTCATTCGGATAATTCGAGTAATTTGGATAATTCTAATATTCGAGATGTTTGAATTGTCCGAATTATTTGAATAGTTCGACTGTTCGCGGTTAAAATTCGAATTCCACTGGTATTCAGATATTCGCGTTATTCGAGTAGTTCGACTCTTCGAAATTGAAATTCGAATACGCGGAATATTTGAATTTTCGGCCCTAGTTCAGAATACGGCCGCCAGAGCGTGAAAAATTCACCGATATTTCGAGAAAATTTTACAAGAGATAGCACGTTGATTTTAGAAGAGGAGAAAACGTAAAGGAAAAGTTCGCCAAGAAGATAAGCGAGAAGGATTTCTTTGATTTATTGCTCGACGATCGCTCACACGGACGAGTTCTTGTTCCTCTTGAAATCCCCCCCCCAAAGGAAGCTTGGAAAAATCGGAAGCTTTCCACCCAGGATAAAGGAGTCGCGTGCATGACGATAGATAAAAGAGAAAAGTTGAGGACGAATCAGCGGCGCGGTTCCCCCCTTTTTTCCTGCGAGTGTGACTTTCATCGACGATAAGCTATCGCGACGATCGGGCGAACGCTCTCAGCACTGTTTCACACGCACACCCTTGTTCACGCGAGTTCTTGTCGATTGAATGGGAGATTATTCCAGAGAATAAGTTACTCATAAAATAGTAGCAAAAAGGTTGGAGGACAGATGACCTCCAATAAAGAAATTGTAAAATTGTTCTAAGAGATAAATAAATCTGCGAGGTAATTTACGAAGAACCAACGCAGGATGTTAATTTTGAATTTATAAAAGGACGAACATAAATGGAATAATCAGTTGCGAAGAGGACCAGAAAAAGAAAGGAAATTACGAAGCACACGAAGGTCCCATCGTCGTCGAGCCAGCATCGGTTCAAACTGTTACAGAAACGTACCACCGATAATTCCGAGATGAAAATCGAAAATCGACCAGAATGAACAACGACGAACGAGTTTGTGCGCTGGAAAAAATACGTTTCTCCCCGCGGTGGGCACGCTTTGTTCACGTGCACGCGTACAGTAAAGGGTTTATCGCCACGGTCGTGCTCAAACCGATACGCAAACGAACGAACCAAGCCCCGCGATACAATTTATCGACGAACCTTTTATTGACGTCGCGCATGAAAACGCGGCCCCGTGTGTTTAGAGACACCCGCACACGGCACAGGCCATTGACCGTGGAATCGAACGGAAAGTAAACTGGCGTGCACGATACTGGTGCAGATTTCATTTTTGCAACGGTTTTACGTGTGAATCCGCTTGTTTAATTTTCTCCCGCATCCCTTATTTCATCGTGTTCTGTCGGATTAGCATTTGCGAAACGTTCGCGACGAAGAAGATGGAATTTCTGAAGTTGCAGGTTTTCAATGTAAGAAATTCGGAAATACGAGATTGAGAATTTTGGAATTTTGCAAATTTTGAAATTTCAAAGTTTGAATACTTGGCAATTTGAAAGCTTGAATATTGGGAAATTTCAAATTGAAACATTTTCATTGGTTAATTTGAAATTAAAATTTGCAAATTCGAATTCCTGGCGATTTCGCGCCAATGGCCGCCAAGCGTGGGTACGCGTGTAAATAGACGAGCGACTCGATTGTAAATAAACGTAAGATGTACACGTACGAGTTTTAACTAATTCTAGATCACGATCTAAGTTAAACGAATAACTATGTAGACGATTAGACGTTATTAATTACGATGTAAAACCATATCCATGAGCGCGCTAGAATTAACTGACGGAAAGTCGAACTACGTCTCGGTATCAGCCTCTCTGACGGTATTTCCATTATTTTATATTTTCATTTCTGTCTGAAGCGTTGACAGTATCGTCAGAAAATGATTAATCAAGAATAGAAAAATCCGTTTGTCTCTAGAGTCACAGATAAAAGAAAAAAAAAGAAGAAAAATAGGAACGAGGCTGACTATGAACGACTTCTGCTAGGCGCGCGTATCGAAACTTCGCGCGGTTCTGTGTACATAATTAAATATAAGTGTTGCCGAAGCGATAATCGTGAAAACCGAGAAACTGCACAACACGATTAAGTTTAAATTGATCATTTCTCGACAACTGTTACATGTATAAAAAGAAAAAAGGGAGAATAACGAACGAAGGAGGAAAATAGAGGAAAGAAGAAACCGGAAGTGGAGACGAACTAATCTAAGCAAGGAGTTTGTAGAACTCGTTGAACTGACTTGTACAGCGTTTACCTCAGGCCTGTCCACGTACGAGAATCCCAAATCGTTTTGTTCTCCACCGTAGTCTCTGGAAGAATAGAATAGTAACAGCGTAAAAATAATCATATCGTGTAGCGTCGATACTTTAGTGGATAAATTTACAGTACAAAATACGAAAGAAAAAGGTTAAAAGCTACAGCATTAGTAAAAAAAAAAGTATGCTTCTGGTGCCCTCTATGGCACCATCTTAGTACTGAACTACACAACTAACTAATTAGAGTCGGTATTATCTTCTCGTTTTGTGCTCTAACTTTGTTCGTCGAAGAATTGACATAATAATCAATGAATTATCAAGCACATTCTATGCTATGATGAATGGAGACAGAGGGGGGGAAACGATTTGGACTTTGAAAGGTGTACCCTGTGAACAGGCCTGGTTTATCTAGTAGCACAGAACTTTCATGAGTTCCGAATTCTTCCCGAAGACTGCCGAAAACGCTTATTGTTTGAAACGCTTCGGCGCCCCGCAATAATTCATCGTTCAAAGCGGTGACAATTAACGAGTAAGCATTAAGTATCGCTTTCTCTGTCGTCGTTTTCATGCAGGATCACGCGATGTTTTTGTAACAGTCGGTAACTTGTCGGTACGGTTTTCTTTTTAAAAAGAATCCATTTTATTAAACCTGTTCTCCTTTTATACTCCCGTTTTCCTCTCTATTTTACAAGTTTTTTCTAATCGATTTTTAATGTATTTCTATTTTGATTAAAATGAAGATACGAAATGTGATATTGCCGACTGCCGGTATACCAATGTTTGGTTTTAAAATTCTCACGAAAGAAATTTATTCGTATCACAACGGACATTTTCGACGTTCTTTCTTCCCATGCACAAGGATTCTTGATTTTCATTCGCTCAACCGTTTGCACTCGAATCGATCGAACGTTTAGTAATAGATTTTAGATGGTTCTCTGATTTTTTCGGATAAATTTCTCATGACACGAAGTACGAAAAATGGTACGTACACTCAATACCTCGAGACACCGAAACTCTCGATTCCTGACACACCGTTATTGCAAGGAAATAATCGTAAACAAATGATCGCAGAAAAAATGAAGTATGATGTAAGAAGAAATTATCCGATTTACGGTGAGCGTGAAATCAAGAACAGGTCCGACAATAACACACTAGCGCGCATGCGCTGGTGTACCACACATGTTCACAAAAGCGAATACTACGTAGAAATGGTTGAAGACGTGTCTATCAGACCAACGACATGTACTTAAAAAACAATTCTCCAATGACTTGACTAGTTAACTCTTTTCAGACCTTTCTGTGATGCAAATTAGTTCAATGACCGAAGTATTGACATTTTGTAACTCATTAATGAACTGAATTCGAATTTGTAAAATCTCGCAGACCCCATTTCGTGAGTACGTAATTAATTAATTAATACTAATGAGATCATGTTACTTGGTCTGAAGAACACTTCTACGGAATGAAATGAAGAAAGATAGAGATCGATCACCGCCAGACATAAAAAATTCCAACAGAACCTCCGGAAACATGCTCACACGACATGCATATAGTTACTAATTATACCATTATTGATTACCGATTCGAATATCGAGTATGCGACATTTTTAATAAATTATTTTGAAGATTGCTTCGTTTGTTTATCTTTATCACCATACCTTATCCCATAATTCCTTCTATTTTAAACATATACAATTAACAAATAAAATGAAGCAATTAGTATCCCCTGTTATTCCGCGCAAACTCCGTCACGTGACATTGTCCATACTAAATACATATTTATCCCTCCGATTGCCGCAGCTCGCAGATCCATGCCAGTCACTTTTGACTCACACCGATATTCAACTAATACATATTCATGGTCGCTCGAGCTCCTCACCGATACTGTACTAACACAGTGACGATCACTCGACTTGAGACCCTTCCTACATAGACGGTTCGGATTACGTTACGATTTCTGTCTTACATTTACATACGAGGGAAAAATAACTATAATTGTGAATTATATAAAAATTATGCTTAGGAAATATTTGTTACATGAATTTATTTATTATTGCGTGCATTATAGATAGTTGTATGGGTTTGCGTGGAATGGGCATTACAAATGTGTCTGTTACAATAATTACAAACTAAAGAATATTTACTGTTGCAACACCTAGCACGCTTTTGACCTGCTACTTTAGTTTTTCTTACAATTTTTCTGAAATAATTTTTGGAAATAAGCCTACAATAACAAACAAAGAACAGCAAAACAATAGAACAAGAAGAACTGATAACAAATAAGATTTTTAGAATAAATTGTCTTGATCGTATATACACGTCCTTCTTCCTCAAAGCGTTACAGCGAACTGTTTTCGGCCTGTACGGTAATTCGAGGTCTCCTGCACGTGCACGTGAACAGAATTTGATACTGTATAGCAAATTTGTGCTAGGTAAAGAACTTTTCGTAAAAATGCAAAAGTATTGTGTAAAAGGTACGCACATAAACTCGTTTTTAAACTTTGATGGTTATTTACAACCATCCAAAACCACAAAATTTAATAACTGTATACGCTAATATATTCAGGACACTCTCCTCTATCTTTTAAGACTAAGTGGAACTTCTTAGCGTTTTGAGTTTTCACGTATGTCAGAAAGTATTCTAACTCGGAGTAGGGTGGGCGTAAAATTCACTAAAACGTGCCTACGTTTTTGCAATGGTCTATGTTAATACAAATCTATATCCGCGTCTCGGTAAGAGTGAGGACGAGTCGTCCTGCCGGTCCCTGTTCACCCCTACGCGAATAGGCCCAGGGAAAGGCCCAAAGGGGCGGAGTCACCCCCACCGAGCGCGCTGGGCCTGGCTTCGAGGTGCTCGCTTCATCGTCTTAGAGACGGATTTTCTCCCACGTAATACCTTATTTTTGTCCATAATCGTGTGTCTTTACAAAAATCCATATTTTTCGAAAACTGAGGGTGATAGAGCAATTCTGCTTCCGGATTCGTGTTTGGGACGAGAAACTCTACAATGATCACCCAATGGATATTGCAGATTTTTCTGAAGGTCAAAATTTGTTGGACAGTGTTATTTATCAATGTTCCAATATACGCGACTTCAGAATTAGCAAATAATTCCGCCATTTTGTAGCATATTTTATTTTGAAAAATTGGAAAATAAAGACAGAAATTACATATTTATCCACCAAAGAATTGAAACTTTTCACTTAGTAATTACTTGTAGAAAAATTCCCAAAGAAAGGGATATTTTGAAACCGTCTGACAGATGTACCCTCTTAAGGAGTTTTCAGTGTCAACGATGAAAGGACTTTCCCAGGTGGGGAAAGTCAGTCTTGCTTAGACAATTGTTAGACGAGGATAGAATACAAAAGTTCGAAGGACACCCGAAACGAAGGAAAGCCACGTATTTACGTGATATGTGGGCCCTTGACTAGGACTAATAAACTAAATAAGTTGCCTTGAAGTCTAGTTGGAAAGAATGGTTCACGTTTGAACAACGGCAACGGTCACTACAGTGTAGATGGCTGTTTAGTAGTAGTAACATCTGGATAGGCAGCACTCAATGTATTAGTAACATCTGTATACGCAGTTTCAATGTATAGCAATGATTTGCTTAACCCTTTCGTTACTATTGGCGCCTATAGGCGTTTCGAAAATTTTCTCGCACTGTACTTTCGGAGCCTTTTGGCGCACTTGCATCTTAATTTAATACTTAATTTTATACTCAAGCACGTCCGTCTTAATTTAATCAATCGAGTTTTAAAACGATACGGCCAAAATAAGAAATTTTGCAACCGTGGTTAAAAAATTACCGTCAGTCACACACGTTACGCTTATATTTGGGGCCCACCCACCCCCCTCTCCATTCCCACCAAATTTCGCGTCGATCAGCGACCGGGATCTTTCGGAACTACACCCCGTTTACTCTAATGAATATTATAAAAGTCTTATTGCTATCTTATAATTAACATATCCCTAACTCCAACATCTCTGGGCGACGTGACACTCCGCTTCCCCCACGCCCTTGAGAAAAACAATTTCTAACGGAGGTAAAAATTGTTTCTCTAGTGAAAGAGTCTTTACGATGTCCCTGGGGTGAAGGAAGAGGAAGGAGTGTACGCATGTGTAAGACTAACAATAAGGAAATACAGGCACTTAAAATAACGTCGGTTCGCTCGTCGGTGACTATTTTCGATATTGTATGGGCCGCTGCCCTTTTTTCGTTTTTATATGGTTCTTCGGCCGTTAGGACCGTGCAAGCCTTGGGGTGCGGATACAGCCTGCGCTTATCCTTGGCTAAGGCCCCCTGCGGCTTGGGTCCCGCGGTCGTTGTCTAGGCGGTATGCCTAATCGGTATAATCTTCAGTGTCTATAAAATTCGCAAGGTTAGTGTCTTTAAGAGGTTAGGACACAGTAACAAGTTTAAAAAATAATTTGTTCTTATGCCTTTCGTCGTCTTCGCTCGGAATATCTTTTCTTCCAGATGGCCAACTGGTGTACAAGATTCCTACAAATCGAATTAATTATATCCAAAATCCCAAAAATGTCGTGAACTGTGATATATTCTCTAGGCTATGACGATCCCATATTTCAATTTTTGTGAAGATTAACAAAATGGCAGATATTTTAAATTTAGCGATTGAATTTCGGTAAAAAATTTGTTACTTTTTTATTTATATTTCACAAAATATTGGGAAAATGTAAAAACATCGATCGTCAATGCCTAATAGATATTATAGTAAAGATAACTGTGAAATTTTAATGTAATTGCTAAGGTAGAACTCGAGATACCGTGTATGTACACCGTTTTGAAAAACGCATCGGTGCGTCACGGCACGCAGGTATACTAATTCACTCTCGAAACGGTACTTAGAGAAATAATTTGTATCGAAGCCTGGAATCCATGTAAAACCTTTTGCATTCTGTTCTCAAGACTTGAAATTACTATTTAAGACAAAAAAAAGGAATTTCGATTTTTTCAAAATATTACTGTGTCCTAACAACAAGGAAAGGTCCCGAGGTGTAACTCTCAGATTTTAACGATCTTTGGCACAATGATAGCGCTTGAAAAACTGAAGCCACTGATACCCGGTTTTGAGGGCAAACGATTAATAGTTTACGAGATATTTAATATTAAAGTTTTTTTACCTGTCTTTATCTTCTCAAGTGTAGGTATGTATTGCAAAAAGTAGTCGTGGTAGTGTTGGTAAGACGTTTGGCTGGAAAAAGAGTGTTCCCTTTTGTCGCGGGTTCGAGTCCCAATGTGTTGAAACACTTTAAACATAAATGTGGCTCATCAGTGCAATCTGGACAGTAGGTGGTCACCTTTTTAGTTCGATTTTTAGCAATTTTTTATCCTCGCAATTACGTGTACCGCTTTGGGGTTGCGATTGTACGCACCCACCACTTTTTGCACTGCTCTGTTTATATTGGTGAAACTGAAACGATGAAGCGGTGAAACGACTCAACTGAACGTCTGAGGGTCTAATTTATATTGTTGGTTATGCATTGATACTTTATATGATTAGGTGATTGCACAGTGGTCTCATTGCTCGGTGTTAGATAACGGTGTGTTATCTCTGCGGTGTTGGATATCGCTCTAACAAGGAAAGGTCCCGAGGTGTAACTCTCAGATTTTAACGATCTTTGGCACAATGATAGCGCTTGAAAAACTGAAGCCACTGATACCCGGTTTTGGGGGCAGACGGTTAATAGTTTACGAGATATTTAATATTAAAGTTTTTTTACCTGTCTTTATCTTCTCAAGTGTAGGTATGTATTACAAAAAGTAGTCGTGGTAGGGTTGGTAAGACGTTCGGCTGGAAAAAGAGTGTTCCCTTTTGTCGCGGGTTCGAGTCCTGCTGGAGTGATTTTTTCAAGATGTTACTTTTTTTTAAATACACGTGTATATATTCCACTATGTATAACTAACCTTCAAATATTCTTTTCCTAAACACTACAATTTAATTGTTACTATAATCATAGGATGTACATAAACCCGGATGGTATTTATCATAAAAACATTTGATCCATAAAAGTTTGAAGGCAATGTAAGCTGAATGGTATCTTTGTTTCTTCGGTCACAAGTTTTTCATTGCACATGTGTGTTGGTTATGCATTGATACTTTATATGATTAGGTGATTGCACAGTGGTCTCATTGCTCGGTGTTAGATAACGGTGTGTTATCTCTGCGGTGTTGGATATCGCTCTAACAAGGAAAGGTCCCGAGGTGTAACTCTCAGATTTTAACGATCTTTGGCACAATGATAGAGCTTGAAAAACTGAAGCCACTGATACCCAGTTTTGGGGGCAGATGGTTAATAGTTTACGAGATATTTAACATTAAAGTTTTTTACCTGTGTTTATCTTGTAAAGTGTAGGTATGTATTACCAGAAGCGGTTGTAGTGGGGTTGGTAAGACGTCTGGCTGGCGGAAGAATGTTCCTTTTCGTCGCGGGTTCAGGTTCTGCTGGAGTGATTTTTTCAAGATGTTACTTTTTTTTAAATACACGTGTATATATTCCACTATGTATAACTAACCTTCAAATATTCTTTTCCTAAACACTACAATTTAATTGTTACTATAATCATAGGATGTACATAAACCCGGATGGTATTTATCATAAAAACATTTGATCCATAAAAGTTTGAAGGCAATGTAAGCTGAATGGTATCTTTGTTTCTTCGGTCACAAGTTTTTCATTGCACATGTGTGCCATTGGGTAGCATATCCATGATTTTTTTCATAAGTTTTCATCGAGCAGAACAAGAGAAATGGAGCTTAAACTGTAAATTGCGTTTTGCCCTGTAGTAGGGGTATCAGCTTGATACTTGACAGAAAGGGTTTTCCTCGAGTGGTCTATCGAATGATATGCACGATCTTTGGCACAATGATAGCGCTTGAAAAACTGAAGCCACTGATACCCGGTTTTGAGGGCAGACGGTTAATAGTTTACGAGATATTTAATATTAAAGTTTTTTTACCTGTCTTTATCTTCTCAAGTGTAGGTATGTATTACAAAAAGTAGTCGTGGTAGGGTTGGTAAGACGTTCGGCTGGAAAAAGAGTGTTCCCTTTTGTCGCGGGTTCGAGTCCTGCTGACAAGGAAAGGTCCCGAGGTGTAACTCTCAGATTTTAACGATCTTTGGCACAATGATAGCGCTTGAAAAACTGAAGCCACTGATACCCGGTTTTGAGGGCAAACGATTAATAGTTTACGAGATATTTAATATTAAAGTTTTTTTACCTGTCTTTATCTTCTCAAGTGTAGGTATGTATTGCAAAAAGTAGTCGTGGTAGTGTTGGTAAGACGTTTGGCTGGAAAAAGAGTGTTCCCTTTTGTCGCGGGTTCGAGTCCTGCTGGAGTGATTTTTTCAAGATGTTACTTTTTTTTAAATACACGTGTATATATTCCACTATGTATAACTAACCTTCAAATATTCTTTTCCTAAACACTACAATTTAATTGTTACTATAATCATAGGATGTACATAAACCCGGATGGTATTTATCATAAAAACATTTAATCCATAAAAGTTTAAAGGCAATGTAAGCTGAATGGTATCTTTGTTTCTTCGGTCACAAGTTTTTCATTGCACATGTGTGCCATTGGGTAGCATATCCATGATTTTTTTCATAAGTTTTCATCGAGCAGAACAAGAGAAATAGAGCTTAAACTGTAAATTGCGTTTCGCCCTGTAGTAGGGGTACCAGCTTGATACTTGACAGAAAGGGTTTTCCTCGAGTGGTCTATCGAATGATATGTACCACGATCGATTCGGTTTGGGAGCACTTTTACCGTGCTTACTCGGCTAGGCCCTTTTCTATGCCCCTTTTGGGAGGGAGCTGACCCACGGGCATCCTCGAGCGTCGGGCTCTCGTACCGAGGCTCTTGCCCGATTTATTGCACCAGCCTTGGGCAAAGGCTTAGGCCCAGGCCAGAAAAAGGACAATTGTCTAAACTTGGCTGGGCTCGCTGTACTGTCCGGAAAATTTCCCATTCGTCAATTTTTCCTTCTCTAACTCATTTCCATCACCCCGAAGACAAGAGAGGTTCGCTAGACTTGGTGGCTACGGACGTAAGACATTTCGCTATCCGGGCACGTGGTGACAAAAACCATGCGACGGCCCTGAGCACGTGGGTATTTTTTAGTGGAGTGGGGGTTGACTCCAAAACTGCTAGCCAATCAAGCTTTCTAGTAATAAACATTTCTTCTCCGTTCTATTGTAAAGATACCCCTTCCTTAACGAACGTCCATCTAGGACCCGGGAAACGCTTAAGCTCGCAGAATCATTCTGCCAACCGTAAGAGAAACATGCATCGTACAAACGCGCAGTATTACAATATGTTTTTTACATTCGCACAGTGCGATGGCAATGCCAACGCTGCAGCTGCGCGAATTGCATCCCGGCGAACACACACCAGGTGCGGCAGCCTTCCGCGGGTTGGCGGCCCGCCTTTATTCGACTGGCTCGGCTCAACCTGATCGAATAGATTCGGGCCGATCGTGTCGAATTTTCACGGCACGGTCGGGCTCAGCCCTCGCAGAGTCCGACGGGGATGACGCGCAGAGTGTGCGAGAGGTTGTCAGGCGGATGGCGTAAGTTTCAATTTTCAAATACATAAACATTTCGTAATAAAAATGAAATTCTTATAGTGGTATACTTTTCTGTTTTATTTCAGTGACAGCCCGATAGAAGTATACATGCGCGAACGCAACCTGCGCCCCAGGGATTTCGTCCAACGGATGAAATATTCAAGATGGCTGCTGGGGGAAATTGAGCGGAATCCGTCGTTCTGCAGGTACATTTTGTGGACAGGTGAAGTCCTTTTAACCCGGGACGGGTGCTTTAATACCCACAATTTGTACGTGAGGAACGATGAGAATCCGTATGCGATGCGTCCATATGCAGCACAAGAACGCTGGCCAGTTAATCTATGGGCCGGCATTTGCAACGATTTTGTTGTTGGGCCATACATTCTACCCGACAGATTGAATGGCTCAACATACAATAATTTTCTGGAGAATGTTCTTCCGGGTCTCTTGGAAGAAATTCCTCTAGAAATTCGGAAGAACATGTATTTCCAGCATGATGGGACGCCCGCCCATTATGCCGCAAATGTTCGGGCTTTCTTAGATGAAGCCTTTCGCGGCAGGTGGATTGGCCGCGGCAGTGCTGTATCGTGGCCCCCACAGTCTCCCGATTTCAATCCGTTGGATACCTTTTTCTGGAGATACCTGGAGGTACGTTCAGTGTCTCTATTATTTTGCACTAACTATAAAAATATTTATTTACTCATTTTGCTTCTTTCTTCATTTTTTTCAGAACCAGGTGTACAAAGACGTGGTGCAATCGCGGGAGGAGTTGGTGGCGCGTATTCACGGCGTTGTCGCCACAATCTCCCGCGATATGCTACAAAGGGTGCAGAGAAACGTACGGCGGCGCGCGGAGGCTTGTCTAGCGATGAGAGGTGGTTACATTGAACCCTTCCTTCCACGCTGAGGTGATAACACCGCCACCACAATCGGCCCCTTTCGGGGCCACACATTTTTAAACATAGGAACAACAAATTGTTCACAAACGTAACAACCTTTCCCAGTGGCAAGAGAAAGTGCGGAGAAGTGAGTTGACCGCTGAGCGTTAGTAAAGGAACAAGAAACATCGCTATCGACAACAATAAACGTCGAACGCCGAAAGAAGACGTCGAAAGCCGCGACGTTCCGCGAGTTTCCCAGTGGCAAGTAAAGTGGCAGTGAAAAAAAAAAGTACAGTGAAGTGAGTTCATTGGCCCGACCGTAACATCAGCTGTTTCGGATTACCTGGAAAGGTCGGGATCGACACACTGACCCAGTGCCAACGACCCACTTCCGTCGAAGCAGGTTCATTCGTGGATGAATGGGTAAGTTTTTCATAAGTAATAAAACACTTTATTCCTTTCGGATAACGAATAAAAGTATCGAACACAGTTATTAAACGACTTATTTGTTATTCGTGAAAAAAAAAAATACGTTTTGTAGATCAATGTCAATGATACACACGTTGAAAATTTCATCGAAATCGGTGGATGGAGAAACAAGCGACAGGAGCATTGAAAGATGTAAGAATCTGCAGATTTATTACAGTTTTACGCTGAAAGTCGTGATACTGCGATTTTCACAATCTTTAACCGTTTGTAGCTCATAGAAACATTAACCGATTTCGATGAAATTTTCAGCGTGTGTGTCATTGACATAGATCTACAAAACGTATTTTTTAAATTTTCATTACGAGCTTAGATATTAAAAGATTACGACTAATTGCAGTTTTTTCAAAAATTTATACAAACGTCGGAATGACGGCAAAAAAACATTTCTCTAAGCCTTATAAAAATAGCGGTGCAAAGTTAAATTTTTTTGACAACGATCGATAACCGAGAAGTCACGCGTACGCGTCGTTCACGATAGCGCGTGGGTGAATCTCTGTTCGCCCGTCCCTGAGCGCGGGCTCTACGGGCGCTGTGATTGGCCAGTGTTTTTCGTTAATAATTCGAAAACGAAGCTTCAAACTACATTTTGGGAAAGGAAAATGTTGTTCAGAGTCATCCCTGCAACTCCGCCCCCTCCCCCTTACCGGATGTTCGAAGAGTTCCGGAACACCCTGTATATATAGCATGTGATAACAGCGCCACTTGTTTTAGTCACGAGAAATTATGGTATGATAAACTGTATACACGCGCCTTCGTGCGCGTTCGGATGGTACAATTTTTACGCCGTTTGTTTGTTAATAAATATTTCTGTTTAGTGACATAATAATCAGGTGAAAATGGATAACGAGAAAACTACTATGCTTGCGGTTCTACAACTGCTCAGAAAATATAATCTGAAGGTATACTACGAGGAATTTCGTTGCAAAAATTTCCTAACCTCAAACCTTACTATAAACATTAAACATTTATCATAAAACTACTGTACATTCCTATGTTGTCCCATGAAAGGTATTGCTATAATGCTTAGAAATGTATTATTATAATAATTTTACATACATACTACATTTATAGGGAACAGAAGAACTATTCAAAAAAGAGGCAAATCTGACAGATATCTCTGCGGATGAAACTCAGCAAACTGATTCTGAAGTGAACAGTGTACTTTCTGCTTACAAAAGTGAAGGGGACCCTGCTCTCTATGAGAAAGCATATAGTGAATTAAAGAAATTTGTTGAGGGGTCCTTAGATATATACAAGGTAATATATTATGTACGCAATGTATATACCAAATAAGAATATATGATAAAATACTTTTTGTTCAATAACAGCATGAATTGGGTACAATTTTATACCCAGTCTTGGTACACATGTACCTTGAGTTGGTTTATAATAATCATTCTGAGGAAGCAAAACAATTGTTGGATAAATTTGGTGGGAATTTGGAGGAATATTATCAGAATGATTTAAAAAGATTATCCAATGTCACTAAACGTGAACAAATGGCAGGAAACGAATTAACTGACACTTTCAAGTATGTACTAATAAGCACTCTTAATAAGAACTTATCATATGATAATTATACTATAAATATTTATAAAATGTATTGTAGA
>NW_017100397.1:1077684-1079394 GCF_001263275.1 Habropoda laboriosa | reverse complement strand
AAGAGAAGAAGCATAGTGTGTTGTTAAATATTATACAAGAACATCTTTATTTTGATATGTATGAAGGAGTAGCAAGGAATAAACAGCAGATTGATGCCACATCAGGTGCAATGGTCGGTGAGGCAACTAGGCAAGGTAATATCACTGAATGGAATTCAATTTTTGAGATAGAAAACAATATTATTACTAAAAAAACATCTTCTACTTCAGACAATAAGGCAAAAGTATATTATGGTCTTCTGAAAGAGCCAGAGATTCAATGTATGCCTCCAACTGAAGAAGAAGAGGATGATACAGGTGGTGCAGATGGAGATAAACCAAAAAAGAAGAAAGCTAAAAAAGATCCCCTTTTTTCTAAGAAAACTAAATCAGATCCAAATGCACCACCTGTTGGCAGGATGCCTTTACCCAATTTGTAAGAAACTTTACTGATAAACTTATCGTCGCTATGCTTATACAAAGAAATAACGAAATCTGATTAAGTACAGAAAAGACGCAGATAAATTGGAAAAGGTAAAAGCATTGAGAGAAGCGTCAAAACGCGTTGTACTTGGCCCAGACACTCTGCCGTCTATATGCTTTTACACGCTTCTAAACGCGGTTCATAGGTAAGTGTCATTATAAAAATTAACCCCATGTGAAACAAGCATAAGCATACATGTAATGTAAGGTTTAGTGTGACAGCGGCCGAAGTGGCGGAAGACTCGAGCTTACTAGCCACTGGATTCAGTGATTCTTGTATAAAGGTGTGGAGCTTGGTTCCACAAAAATTAAGACTGATGAAGACAGGCGAGCAACTGCAGGACATTGATAGAGAAGCAGGTGATGGTCGATGCGATTCACCCGCAAATTGTTCATTGTTTCAGACATTTAAAAACATGTTTTCACCTTGGTATTGCAGACGATGTATTAGTAAGAATGATGGACGATCGCACAGCGGAAACATCTAGGTCTTTATTCGGCCACAATGGTCCCATATACAGTTTATCATTTAGTCCAGACAGAAATCTCCTTCTGTCATCTTCAGAAGATAGTACAGGCATGTTATACAATTATATATCCTATGTGCTCCTAAGTATATCGAATAACTATTATATTTAATTATATTACAGTGAGACTGTGGTCTCTACACACATGGACGTGTGTTGTATGTTACAAGGGACATTTATTCCCAGTGTGGTGTGTCAGATTTTCTCCTCATGGTTACTATTTTGCAACTTCTTCTCACGATAAAACAGCTAGACTCTGGGCTACCGATTCTCATCAACCTCTTCGAATATTTGCAGGCCATTACTCGGATGTAGATGTAGGCTCATTTTTATAAGAATACTGTTTATAATAAAAGAATTGTATAAAAGAAATTATTAATTTTTTCAGGTAGTACAGTTTCATCCAAACTCAAACTACGTAGCAACCGGTTCCAGTGACATGACAGTAAGATTATGGGACTGCGTAACCGGCAGCCAAGTCAGATTAATGACAGGACACAAAGCCCCGATTTACTCCCTTGCTTTTTCCGCAGAGGGTCGATTTCTGGCATCAGCCGGCGCGGATCACCGCGTTTTAGTTTGGGATTTAGCGCACGGGCATCTTGTTGCTGCTTTATCAAACCATTCTGGTACCGTTCATTGTTTATCCTTTAGCAGGGATGGAAATATATTGGTCTCAGGTGAGTCCATGTTCACTATTTATAATTCTTCAAATAAATAT
>NW_017100397.1:1072999-1077610 GCF_001263275.1 Habropoda laboriosa | reverse complement strand
TTAGGATCGTTAGACGCTACGATAAAATTATGGGACTTTACGAAACTTGCGGAGGAAATGAGTTTGGAGGACGTGAATGTGTCCCACAATCCAGATGTAAAAACAAACGCGGAAACATATCTCCTTCGAACGTTCGCGACGAAGAACACACCAGTGTTAACATTGCATTTCTCACGAAGAAATTTACTCTTAGGTGTTGGAATGTTCGAATCGACTTAACAAATCTAGTCGTTCTCGACCAACGAATGTTACTGATGGGATACGGTCTGGCATCGGTTCGTCATTGTTGTAATATAAGAACGTTTGTTAATAAAGTTTTTCACATTGATCATGCGACGTACCTGAATTATACCCGACGATAATGTATTGAAAATCAAGATTCCAAAGGCTATATATTTATATGTATATATACACGTGTAATTTGATATATAAATAAAGAAAAGAACTTAATAAATCGAGAGAAACGACAACGTCAATGGATTCGTTACGAAGCATTAGCATGATGAAACCAGCGTACTCGAAAAGACGAAGCAGATTCCACGAAATACAGGAGATTCGATTGATGAACTTCTATTGCGACTGGAATATGGATGTGCTGAGAATGAACGTCTCTCTGTGGCCACTGCATTTCACGCATCCATATTCTATTTCCATGATTAGGCAGGCGAACCAACATCCATTGCAATAGTCGTTTATTTAGGTTTCTATCGCTGGGTTCCTCTTGTATTTTCATGAATTTCTATCAAATTAGACCGTCCAAGGAGAATCATCACATCAAATAATACGTACACCGACAATTTAAAATAAACCATTTATCGAATAACGCATAACTTATCGATATCTAAAAAATATTACTCAAACGACAAACCGATCATCGCATGGTAACTGCGTCGCAGTTAACAAATTTACCGTTTATTCGCCGAGGCTTTTTGAAACTAAGGTGTAATTCATTTATGAGAGCAATTTCTTTGAAAAAATTGTATGATTCTCCTGAAAGACGAGGCTTCAAAGGGAAATGAAACGAGACTTCGTGATTTCGAAATAAGATAAGATTGCACCGACAAAAATAGACGATCTCAGAATACTTTCAATAAACTCGCATAAATTATCGTCAAGATAGCCTCCAGTGACCGACATTGAACATTTCACTTGAGAGATGATATTTATAGCTGACCGAGATCAGTTTTCAAAAGCGCATTCCTTTAAAAAACCGCTTGAATATCAAAATAGAGCAAATAAGATGGCGGATATAAGACACTGAATGTACTCGTTAGTTCGAAGGTCGACCGAGAGAGGAACTGAATAATGAAATGTGATCCTTTAGAAAGGACACGTTTCTTTCATTCCAGCTTGTTTTATCAAAGTGTTTGCATTGGAATACGGTCGTATTTCCATTTTTTCTCTTTTTAAGTACATCGTGCTTTTGTTCTTTTTATTTTTACTACGACTGTAAATACTAATTCTTGCTCAACTACGTGAATCATAGGTTCGATGGAACAAGGGGAACGGACGTCAATTTTGATCATAGGGTTTATTAGGTAAACAATACGACCGAGACCAAGTTCACGCGAGAAATTTATTTCCGATTGTTGATACGCTTACTTCTATCACAGCATACAGACGTAAGTTATACGCGTTTTTACCATACGCGCACGTGTGTGTGTGTGTGTGGTAGGTATGTATGTGTATGTATGTTTAGGATCGTTAGACGCTACGATAAAATTATGGGACTTTACGAAACTTGCGGAGGAAATGAGTTTGGAGGACGTGAATGTGTCCCACAATCCAGATGTAAAAACAAACGCGGAAACATATCTCCTTCGAACGTTCGCGACGAAGAACACACCAGTGTTAACATTGCATTTCTCACGAAGAAATTTACTCTTAGGTGTTGGAATGTTCGAATCGACTTAACAAATCTAGTCGTTCTCGACCAACGAATGTTACTGATGGGATACGGTCTGGCATCGGTTCGTCATTGTTGTAATATAAGAACGTTTGTTAATAAAGTTTTTCACATTGATCATGCGACGTACCTGAATTATACCCGACGATAATGTATTGAAAATCAAGATTCCAAAGGCTATATATTTATATGTATATATACACGTGTAATTTGATATATAAATAAAGAAAAGAACTTAATAAATCGAGAGAAACGACAACGTCAATGGATTCGTTACGAAGCATTAGCATGATGAAACCAGCGTACTCGAAAAGACGAAGCAGATTCCACGAAATACAGGAGATTCGATTGATGAACTTCTATTGCGACTGGAATATGGATGTGCTGAGAATGAACGTCTCTCTGTGGCCACTGCATTTCACGCATCCATATTCTATTTCCATGATTAGGCAGGCGAACCAACATCCATTGCAATAGTCGTTTATTTAGGTTTCTATCGCTGGGTTCCTCTTGTATTTTCATGAATTTCTATCAAATTAGACCGTCCAAGGAGAATCATCACATCAAATAATACGTACACCGACAATTTAAAATAAACCATTTATCGAATAACGCATAACTTATCGATATCTAAAAAATATTACTCAAACGACAAACCGATCATCGCATGGTAACTGCGTCGCAGTTAACAAATTTACCGTTTATTCGCCGAGGCTTTTTGAAACTAAGGTGTAATTCATTTATGAGAGCAATTTCTTTGAAAAAATTGTATGATTCTCCTGAAAGACGAGGCTTCAAAGGGAAATGAAACGAGACTTCGTGATTTCGAAATAAGATAAGATTGCACCGACAAAAATAGACGATCTCAGAATACTTTCAATAAACTCGCATAAATTATCGTCAAGATAGCCTCCAGTGACCGACATTGAACATTTCACTTGAGAGATGATATTTATAGCTGACCGAGATCAGTTTTCAAAAGCGCATTCCTTTAAAAAACCGCTTGAATATCAAAATAGAGCAAATAAGATGGCGGATATAAGACACTGAATGTACTCGTTAGTTCGAAGGTCGACCGAGAGAGGAACTGAATAATGAAATGTGATCCTTTAGAAAGGACACGTTTCTTTCATTCCAGCTTGTTTTATCAAAGTGTTTGCATTGGAATACGGTCGTATTTCCATTTTTTCTCTTTTTAAGTACATCGTGCTTTTGTTCTTTTTATTTTTACTACGACTGTAAATACTAATTCTTGCTCAACTACGTGAATCATAGGATCGATGGAACAAGGGGAACGGACGTCAATTTTGATCATAGGGTTTATTAGGTAAACAATACGACCGAGACCAAGTTCACGCGAGAAATTTATTTCCGATTGTTGATACGCTTACTTCTATCACAGCATACAGACGTAAGTTATACGCGTTTTTACCATACGCGCACGTGTGTGTGTGTGTGTGGTAGGTATGTATGTGTATGTATGTAATGTCTTCACGTCATCGCGTGTGTCGTGTGTGCGTATGTGAAACGATGGCTTTTTTTTTTTAGTAGTTAACACTTTCGTAATAGGGTTACAATGTATGCGTTGTCGTTCTTTCCATTTTTTCACTCTTCTCTCGTCGTCCACGTTCGTTTAAAGGATAATCAACTATACATCAATCTTCTACGTCCCAGTCAAGCCTCGCGCATCAATATCAAACCTAGGTTACATGTGTGATTTTTAACTATATGTTATATCATCTTTGTTTAACGTACTTATGAAATCTGGATAGGTTAGGATCGCGTTTAACGCGGGAACATAGAATATCCGGTATTCGAACTTCCCGAAGTTCACCAGGATTCTCATTCAATATAGAATTCGATTCCGTAATGGCGTCTATGAAGGGCACCGCTACGTTCTCGCGTTAATGATCGTGGTGGCTGCGTGTTTCTTACAAAAAACGATGGAATTATCGACGGATCGACGCAGATTACATCGATTTGATAATAAGATGAAACAGGAGGGTCGGTGATAACGCGGTTTGGTTGTTCTTGGTCGTGTAATCCTTAGAATAAATTGCATATGAATATCGCTGCCGCTCAAACACGGCAATTTATAAAATTATAGAATAAAACGAGCTTTTAAAAAGTGACAAATATCAATCGAAATAATTCTCTTGTGTTTTTTAAATGTTTTTTTCGCTTTTTTATGTTTTTCATAAAGTGTGATCAGACCATCTGTTTCTTATTCCCTTTTTAATAAATCACAGTATTAGTTTCGTTTCGTCTTTGTCCCCCCGATGTTCACATGCGATTTATATCGATTATTTCGTTCAAGTGGATTTTGTACTGGCGCCATTTTTCCCTTGTTTTTCCGCCAATTATTTTCTGCGTCGTGTCACGTCGTGGACGTTTGTGGCACTCGTGTTCGACAACCGACCGTGATAAAAATTTTCTCTCGATGGAAATTACAGATTCCTACTTCGTTTTATTTTCTTTAAAAAGCATATACTCGTACGTATCAGCCATGCTCACTTCTTCGTTTTTTTTTTTCTCCTTAGTTACAATCTTTCACGCTCTGTATGCTTTTCTTCTCCTCGTCATCATGCATTTTCGTTTATTACCTAAAAACGTGTGTTCCTAGTGCTACTGTGATACCGCGGTTTTACCATGAAAACCGTATACACGAATTGTTCGAGCGATTCATCGATTCGATCCACCCTTTG
>NW_017100397.1:1036112-1072957 GCF_001263275.1 Habropoda laboriosa | reverse complement strand
AAAAATTTAACAAATTTAACTGCTTTTCCCCATCGAATAAAAAGTATGAAATGAAACCGTAAATAAATTACGACAAAGCGTAGATCGTGATCGAGGCTTCGAAATAATTCTGCACCCGCTCGTTCGTTAAATGCCTTCGAATTGGTCTACGGAGTTTAATACGATTATTGCGTATATGATTTTTTTTTCTCGCGCGTGCGCGCCACCAGAATTGGGGAACATTTGTCGTCTGCTCCTTTCCACGGAGGGGATCAGAGGCCAGCGAGGTAGGTGTATTTAAAAATCCTTGTTATATTCACACGGTGGTCTCGATATTGGCGATGGCGTATTGTCAACAAATACTATCCTTCCCGTAATTCTCCATATACATCTCTTGCGGCGTGGCGAGGTTATAGCGGCCGCTCAGGCGACTTCCGGTCAGACCATTGTTGTGATGCGTGTGGTTGACATGAAGATGGTTCACATTCAGGGCGACGTTCTTTTTTTTCTTACGAGCTTTGTGTCGATATAGGCAGTACTTGAGGCAACCGGTGGCGAGAAGCAGGATCAGGAATATACCCAGTGCACCAGCGCCCACGGCCACGTATAATAACGTTACACCGAAACGGTATGAGCAGTTGGCCTCCTCCTCGTCGAAACCGGAAGGACAATGGCGGATCCCATCGCACCATAGAACAGAACTTATGCATGCCTGAATTTCTGGACATCTGCAAAAGAGAGAAAAACATGGAAATAGCTGGTTTTAGTGGGCATGAAAACTAGTGTCTTTTGTTTTATAATGTAGTGTGTGTGCAGATAATAGGAATATGATAAGAGCTTACCTATAAGGACAGTCTTCCTGTGGCAGTATAGTGAAGATATTTGGCCCAATGCTAGGAGTAGGAGACCTCTTGGAAATAGCCATCCATGTGACAGCATAGAACCCAGGTTCTCTTTGAAGGAACTCCACAACAAAGCTCCTCGAATGTTGAGCCATGGCTACTGTAGCATTAATCGCACTGTAATTCCATCCACCAGAGAAGAAATCCACAGTTCTAGCAGTGTCTACTCCTCCCTCAGGGCAAATGACACTACGGTCCTTAGTATTAGCTGCTGAGTAAACCACAATTCTGTTCAATGTTGTGCATTCTTCAACATTGTCTAGTGTGATACTGTATCCAGCGGTTCTTAAGTACAAGTAGTTGATCCTTGCATCCTCTGGTTCTATCAACCAGGGCTCATTCACACACTGAGTGGCAGTTAAGTCTTCTGTATTGGTCAGAATCTCTTCTACAGCAGCCACACCGGGAATTACTCGAGGAAGAGGACTCCTGAGGGAGATTTCACCACTGGTCCCACGTAATCGTCGCTCTTCTAACTTAGTAGAACAGCCTTGCTCGCTCGTCTCTGCTCCTAAAGCGACGAAACGGTATTCTCCTTCAAAGTAGAAGTCCCTATAGTCCTGTGTGACATTCATGAGGGTCACTGTGAATCGAACCTCGACCACGTTGGATGTCAGAGTCCTCAGGACGATCCTGTCGCTCACGTTGGAGCACAAGCAGTCGCGAACCTGAATAAACAGACAGTGTTTTATTCAAAGTATCTTCAATCTACGGTAGATTGATTATTTATGCGTTTACGTATCATTTACCAATTCCACTCCATGCCAGGGATACTCAGCGACAATCAGCTCTGCTGTGCCCACTTTATTGGAATCTCCCAGACGCCTGTCACAAGTCCATCGATTCACCAGCGGATCCACATAAGAGGAACATCCTTTCTCCCCAAAGGAAGCTCTGCTCACAGACAGTTCTATCCTATGATCCAGCTCAGCTTCGAAACGGTACACACAACTAACGTTCTGAGCACCACCGCGACCGTAGAAGAACACACTTTTCGGCGATGCGAATTTCCCCGCTTTCGCGGGCGTGGAGGATGAAGAGGATGACGAGGAGGACGACAACGATGAGGACAAAGAGGACGTGGAAGACATGGATGAAGTTGATGCGGAACCGAACACATGGTTGCAGGAAACCGCTTCGTGCACGAACTCGTAACGCAGTACAAAGCTTATCGGATAAAGTGCACTTCCTTGACGCAATATGTGCTCCAGGGTCAGGTCCTTGCCGCTAGAGACATAGCTTTCCGCGAGGCTGCAGGGTCTCGTGTGCCTGCTCCCGTTTTTCAGCAGACTATGGTCACAAAGACGGGGCGTGTCGTCCTTGCAGAACTGTCCCATTAGTGTAATATTCTATAAATGAACATAAAATTAATTTAAGAGCGACTTTTACTCTTTTATCTTTAACCCTTTAACTGCGAACAGCGCCTATAGGCGCTCAGTAAAAGTCGCTTTCTCCGGGCGAACAGCGCCTTCAAGCGCCCACTGTTACGGCTGTTGCAACTAAAGCACTACACGATTGGTCCGTTTCGTTTCTGAACGCTCCGCAGTCAAAGGGTTAATATACTATCATAGGATTAATGGAAGAAGAAGAAACAAAACACAGAACGTACCTTACGCGTTGGAATTAATTTATCTATCGTGTGATCACCGTCCCATATGAGGAGCTTCGCGTTGCAGTGAGAGGCAACATCATCAATACTCGCGGCGGCGTCAGCACTGGCAGCATAGTATTTGATAAAAGACAGCCAAACAATATCGTTCGGCTTGCCCTGGAAGTGGTAGCGGCAAGTAGTATTCGGGGGTAGAGAATGCTTTGGATTTTCCAGCATTCCTGAAGGACTCTCGTCGCTGGATATATAAAAGTCACAATTGTTGTTCTCCTTCACGAAACTCCTGGACTTCTCGTCCACGAACAACACCTGTAGATCAGATGTGTAATTCTTTAGATGTAAAACTGTTTTGACTATTGAAAAATACTTTCAGACATTTGGAAAGTACCTGAACCTGGAGCTCAAAGCCCGGTAAAAAGGACAACGGAACAGGATGAAAGGGATTGTCGTAAGGGGACGTGTGGAACTCCAAAAGCATCGTGTTATGGCTGCTGACTATATCTGGCACAGCGTCACCGCCACAAAGTCGGACCAGCACCTTGTCAGATGTAGAGCCTCCATCATACACCGTCAAGTAATCTTGCACCACGTTGCATTGATCCCAGACTCTACGATATTTAATTTAAATGAAGAGAAAAATTAATTTCAAATTTTTTAAAGGATTAGAAAATAATTGTGAAGCTGGAGAGATTACCTTAATATCCTCTGGCTACCATCATACTTAACGACCTGGTCTTTGATGTGTATCTTATGGCTGTTCCGCTGACTTACTGCTAGTAACGCTCTATGACCCGGTGGTGCCCTGTTCTGTTCCACACGGTAATAGCAGGTGACGTTCCTAGGATAAACGCCCGGGTAGTTGGGCGATTGAAGTCGACAGGCTCGTGTGTCACACTTGGTGAGCACGCGGTCGCAATACGTGCCATTCACCAGCTCCCCCCGCCACGTGGACATGCTACTGTTTCCATATCTAAGATGTGCCTCACTGCGTCTCAGGAACTTGTACGACAACTTGAAATCGAAATTATAGCCGTTGCCCTGTTCATAAGAAATATTCGAAGAGTTCAGAATTTACAGAAAAAAATTGAAAAAAGGTTGTTTAGCTCTTTGAGAATGGTTTACCTGCTCAGATAACCGAAGCAAATACAAAGTGAGGTTGATGGAAGGTGTCTCACTGTAGTACACGGTGTATCCCCACGCACTTCCGCACCATTGCCCACCGGTCGCTGGGCGACCCTTCTCGCGGATGGTCATGAAACCATCCGGACATCCTTCAGATGTATACGAGAGAAATCGACCAACAGTGAACGTGTCGAAGGTTAACTGCAATTCCAGTAATTTCAGGAGGACACTTGGTAATATTAATCCTCGTTATCCTTCAATACCCTCAATATTATTACTAACAATAATTTGTGAGTACTGAAGGAATTAAAAAAACACTGCATTATACAGACTACAGAAGCTTGGAAAATTGTACTTGGCTATTAGATTACTGCAGAAGTTCAGGAATCTTTTATCAGTATTCCATTATTTAATCTTCGGTAGCAATGGTCGCAAAAAGCGCGAAGTAAAACGTAACAAAAGTAAATGAAAAATCTGCCAGTGTATTTCAATAACAAAGGATCGACGAGAGCCCCTGCAGCGACCCGATAGACGACGACTTACTGCGGACCACTCAAAACACGCACAAAAAAAGCGAGCAACGTAAAACAGAGAAAATAAAAAGAAAGATGGGAAAAAATTAAAGGAACGAGATTAAAGAGGACAAACACTGAAATAAATGAACTTACAAAAAGGATTTTCGAGAGAGACAATTTATTTTCGCTAAAACGTGCGCGCGCGCGTGTCTGTCTGTATCCCTAGGAATAGAGAAAAAATTATTATCCGCCACTACATTCTGTATGTGCGTCTGCCTCGTGACAATTCTCCCGTTCGTTCCTCGACAAGTCAGCGGTTTATTTTTCTACCGAAGGATTCTGCCACTTTTTCTTGCTTCTCCCCACCTGAACTAGGTCTCCGAGATCAGACCCGGCGGCAGTGAAGTTGAGATGACACAAGAATGGCAGTCGATCCTCCCTCGGCCGACGGACTTCCACCCGGTAGGTCCGGCCGACGTCGCCGTACAGTGTTCTGTTGCACGCTGCAATATCACGTACGAGAAATAAAAATCCTATTGCAACGACCGCCACTCTTGCGAGGGATTCTACTTTTCTTCTTGCAATAGAAGAATACAAGATTGCTAGAAGGTAGAATAGGAAAGATTGCAGAAGGGAATGTTTTGCGGCTTGGGTAGTATAGTAGAATCTGAAGTTACTTTACTGTATAAAAACATTTATCTTGAAGATATCGAGTAACTTCATATGAGTTTACTGATTATTCTTCTTTTTTATTCTAGATTTATGATACATGTATGGATGCATGATTGAGAAATAGAGTGAATTTTGAAGTGTTACAAGGGATATGAAAATTTTTGAAGATAAATCACAGACTCACGGGTGCAATATTTCGGCTCGTCGGACTTGTCGCCGCAGTCATTTTCGCCGTCGCAGTATTTGTCCTGGGCGACGCAGTTTCCGGTGCCGCATAGGTACTCAGACGGCCTGCAAATGGAATGCAAGTAAACTCGTAGGATATATTGTTCGAGATGAACACGCATACGATTTAATTGGCGGACCATCGTTGAAAACGATCGTTTTCGGATCACGATTTAATCCTACTTTCGTAAACGCAGTGAATGGAAAGCATAAAGACGAATAAGTGTAAGAAAAGACACATTTCATCAAACGTGAACAATGGAGTTTAGAAACGATTTTTAATTTATTCTACGGAATCTACGGGATGTTTCATAAAATGTGATAAAATTAGTGATAGGCAAAGGGTTTAGCAGGAAAAATGGTTTAAAGTGCCCTTGAACTAATTTGGATATGTAATATACCATTTGATATCTTACCGAAAGAAAACATTTGACACCAACTTTCAATCCTCTAGCTCAACCTAGGGTGTAGTTTTTGGACTATTTTCCCTATGTAGTGGTACGCAAAAATTTAAAAAAAATTGAGCACATTGTGTATATAAAGGCACATGTTAGAGAATTTTTCGTTGCAAATCCTTATTGTAAAAAATAAAAAACGTAGAAAAAGGCAGATATCTTTTGAAATATTGAAGCGACTACTTTTATATTTATTTAATAGCAGCATCTTGACATAACTATTATCCTCAATTTTTTTCAGATTTTTTGGTAAGGTATGCCGTAGTTAAAAACATTAAAAACCAACTTTTTAAAGGTATTTCTCGTGAAAAAGGAACTTCTACTTTGAATTTTTATATTTCCTTTATTCAGTGTGTATATTACGCAATCTTAAACATTTTCACATTCGAAAGAACAATATATAAATTAAAGAAGTTGAATAACTCAACTAATGAAAACTGCCCTATTCGTTATATTCTAAAATATCTATCATATTTTTAACAGTATCGTTGGTGTAACGGTTAAGCACTGGTCGTGATTTCGAGCATCACCAGACTCCCTTTTTTTTATATTACCTGCATATTTCTTTTTCAATTCCTAATTATATGTCAAAGAATAGTATTGATTTAAAAACATTTTGAAAATATTTTAAAAACATTTTTACATAAAATATACGCAAAAATAATTTTGAAGTATTCTTTTATTCCATCGTTTCTGTGACCACGTATTCTTTTAATTATAGTACTGTTTAACATTTTCTACATTAAATGAATGTAAGAATTCGGTTTTAAAATTTCTTATCTTTAATAACTGTAGGTGAGTTTCATATTGAAATGAAATATTCTTAATATATTTCCAAAATGTTTTTATACAAATACTATTCATTGACTTTTAGAAATGTATCATTAATATATTAAACAAAAGTTAGTCTGGCGAGGCGCGGACGCATGACCAAAAAACTTATAACGGTTCTGCAGGCAGACACTTAACCACTGCAACAACACATTTGACAATGAAAATTACTTTTACAAGTAAAATACAGCGAACAAATTGGCTTTTAATTTTTTTTTAAATTAATGGTGCATTTTACCAAAACATTGAGGATAATAATTGTGTCAAGATGCTGCTACTAAATAAATATAAAAATAGTCACTTCAATATTTCAAAAGATATAAAGATATCTGCCTTCTTTTCACGTTTTTTATTTTTTACAATTAGGATTTGCAACGAAAAAATTTCTTAACATGTGCCTTCATGTACGCAATGTGTCAGATTTTTTTCAAAATTTTTACGTACCATTAAATAGGAAAAATACTCCAAAAACTGAAGAACGTAATTCACGCTGTAATTACACCCTAGGTCGAGCTAGAGGGTTGAAAGTTGGTGTCAAATGTTTTCTTTTGGTAAGCTATCAAATGGTATATCGTACAACTAAATTGGTCCAAGGGCAATTTTGACAATCTTATCCTGCTAGACTCTTTGTGCTAAGGACGTTTGGAACCAAGATGATATACAAAGTATTTATAAATTTGATAATTGAGCTAAAAGCCTGAAATTAAAAAAGAAATTATAGTCTATGGAATAGACAGTAGTACCTGCAGACTGGCACATTTTCCAGACCAGCAGTCGGCGTAGTGGTCGCAGTCGACGAGGACTCTGACGACGTGAAGGCTGGGTAGACCGGATATCCAGAATAGCTAGAGTAGTCTGAGGAAATCCCAGGATGGTAACTAGCGGAGCTAGCCTTGATTGAGGCCGTGATCGCGGCTGCGATCAGCAGCAACCGCCGGCACATCAACATGCCCCCTCACCCTGGGAAACGAGCAGTAAAAAACGCATAAAAAATATTCATCTCCATTAGCATCAAGTTAAATCAACGAAACTAGCGAGAACCTTTTATTTAATTCGTGCAAATTCTGCAGGATAAGCATACTGTTCGTGATTTTAATACGGAACACTTATTAAGACGGAGAAACAATACAGCGTAGTTGGAGGAAGAAGCCAGAAACTCGCAGAGATAGCGACCAGGATTATGCTAATTCTATTCAGCCGCTTATATTTATCCCTCGAACCTGGAATGTGTCCTTATTTCCGGGACAAATAGCCAGATTCCGGTGTACCCCTTTTCATCATATTCTTCTACCCTGACCATCATTGACGAAGAAAGAAAAGGAAGAATATACCTGTGCGTTGGTATATCTCGTGAAAGGTAACCAGATTTAAACGAGAAACTGCGTGAGATGGTACGCGTGCCACCTAAAGGCTGTGTTTATTAAGTCGTCGCGCGGAATCTGGGCCAAACGTGGCCCAGGAACATGTAGCGCAGACTAGAATATGGTAATTTGGCTTGGCCCACAAATATATGGCGCCGCTTCGTACGAGTGTCACCGGAATTGCGAGCAACTTGAACTACGCACGGTCAATTGAATACGGAAGGGAGAAGAAACAGGAAGGAACAAACTACTTTCTAAATAGCCAGAGAATTATGAAGGTTACGAGCCACTACTTGCAAAGAAAACCAATATAGTCATGTTGTTACTGAAACAATCTGCAATAACAGTAACCTAAGATATCATGAGAACCCATATGAGAAACAGTATCAAAACAATAGCAATGCATTTCGTCAAACATCCGAGTAACATTTTTACAAATATAGTTTTCATTTAGGTATCAAGATACTTCCAGCTTTGGAGTAATTTAATGATATAAGATGGCGGTTAATATGACGAGACACGAAAATGTCTCATTTTAAAGAATGCACAGTGTCAAAATCAGTTTGAAGCGTTACATCGCGAGGAGGAAGCGACGTTCCAGCAATCCGACGGACGACGCTCAACGAACAGCATGGGCCTCGGTTAAATTGCCCGCACCAGCTTCGAAATTGGGTCGGTGCACGAGAAAATCGACTGGAGATTGAGAGGACCTCTTCGCGGTGGATCAACCGCCTGCCCCCCTTCATCCTCCCATACCCAGGGTCGTTTCCATCGATGCGAAATTGGGGCCGGTGAATCGTCGGCCAAGAATAGGCAAGTCGAATCGCGGATCGACGATTCCAACTTTCATGGATCCCGACAGGTTCCCCTCACGGTACTTAGAAAAGCGGTGGAAAGAACGATTTTGCGTAACAACCGTGGCTCGGAGTTTCTCGCTCCAGTTCCACGCGCCCTTCCCCACGCAAATTGCCCGTGTAGTTTTGGCCTCCTTCGCGTGCCCAATACGATGATCGCACCAGCGATTTCTGTAATTGGACCCGCTGGCGGATTTCTTGTCGTAGCTGATGTTTGGTGGTTAGGTATTGTTGATAGCCCGTCCTGGGCGTACTTATGGAATTCTCGCGTGTCTGTTGTCCCTCCCTTGTGAATACTAAATGAACATCTGCTTGTATAATTATTTATGGTAATTTCTTTACCAGAGAAAGAAGATACAAGGTGTATTCTAATGAATGAATAGTAGTTTAACACTTATTCTAATAGCCTGAAAAGTGTAATAATATTTCCTCAGCTATTTAAGAGTTTAAATATTGACCTTATTTTTAGAACGACCTGCACATGCTAAAAAAAAGAAGTGAGCCATTATTCCTGGCAACGGTGTACGCCGATAAAAGCTCGTTAATTTCCATGCAGCGCGTCGAAATTCTTGGCCGGAAGCAGCGCTCGGCGGAAGAACCTGGAAAGCCCCGATTTCGCGTGTTCCATTAACATTTGCCGTCCCAGTTGCCCTTTAATCTTCCCTGAATATAGGGACGCGGAACAGTTCCAGGTTCACCGGTTGGCAAGCGGCGCTTCTTTCCGCGTTATTGATCACGCGCGGCCTTTTTACAATCAATTGCCGTTCCGGAGTCAGTCGATCGATGCCGCTGCCGGTCCTCGAAAAAGCCTCGAGCATTCACGTGCCAGAGGAGAGAGGGCACGAAGAGTTAAAATTCAATAAAACTGTGGATCGTACGTCCCCCGTCGGTGCCGCTCATAAATTCCCGCGAAGAAGCTACAACCTGTTGCTTAATTATAGCTTCTCGCGCTTTGCCCTTCCCCTCTTCTTTCTGACACCCTGTCTTCTCTTTCTGACTGCCGATTGGTATGCGTGCCTCGAAAATCGATGCACACCCGATATCGACATTAAAGAGTCCATTTTAATTCATTTCTCGATTCTTCTGGTCAGCGGGAAAATTCTCTCTACAGTGTTTCCTTTATTCAGCGTGAGCCGATACTGATCTGGTCTATTCGAATTTTTGACAATGTCTAGCCGGGTCTCGTTTTGTCACTATGGAGCCTATGGCGCTCCGCAGGCTTCAGTTGGTTGAATGGTTGGTTTTGGTTGAATGAGGGAACAGTGCCAGGAAAAAGTGAAGGTTCCGAGGAATAAGTGATATCACAGACTGAGAGAGTACAAGTTTCCACACGAAAGATTTCTTAACGAGGCTCCTGCTACCGGTGCTGCGGTTCGTACAATAACGCGATATTAAAAATTACTGGTAATAAATAAGGCGGAAATTGCTGAGCGGAAGATGGAGGATTTTCTGGATGTATTATGGGTCTGCTCGGACTTGTAGTGGCTTAAGACGGAGCTTCTGAGGAAAAAGAAGAAGAATGATTAATGTGCTTAGTTATATGGATAGGTTAGGTACAAAAATATCACCTTTCGAGTTCTTGAGTCGTAAGTAATGTTCTGTGATCCTCGGAATCATATTTATTTGATTCGAGTGATATGAATTACGTGTAGAGTGTAGTAGGGGGAACAGATCAACCAAAGGTCAGACATACATCAAAGACAGAAGGTACTGTCAGTTCTTTACTTAAAAATAAATACATAAAAATCCTTATATGATATTTTATACTTTAAGAACATTTTAAAACAGCATGGAAAAGTCCTCGAGACTTATTTTCAGCCTGTACAGCGATAGAAAATTTTTTTTATCCCAACGAAGCGTCGATCATAGACTACTCCATGTTCCCCGGCATCCGACCATACATCCCCCGGGTGTTACGAGACAGATGCAATGTGTCTACCTAGTCGTGGAATAGGAAGGCTGCGCATATGTGGTCGAACGAAGTTGGACGTTGGCAGGGAAAAGTGCCAGAAGGTACTGAAAAGGGAAGGAAATAAGTGTTGTACGTGATGGTGCGGCCCGTCGTTGCCAAAAATCAAACTTTTCTGGACCATGCACCAAGCCTTGCCTTGTACATACTATACTTAGCGCTGCTCGCTTATAAATAAAACGAGGGTGTATTTTGTAATGTTATATTCAACCTGCTTTTCAGTTGTGCATTACTAGCGAAACGGAATATCTCCACCCTCTTTACTGGTTGATTAATATTTGCCCGAAAGCACGGTCGTTTTGCACAGTAAAATCGAGCTATTTAATTACATCCTATAGCCGAGTCATTAAATAAATAAAACGCTGCCAGGAGGCCGGACGAGATAAAATTTTCATCCTAGTCAAGTTATATCGCTTTGAGGATCAAAATTTCAATGCTTCTTTACCGCCATCTATTATATCGTTATCTCACTGGGATTACAAAATGCACGGGTTTGTCATTGAGCATGCCGCTTTCTAATTAGTATTTGGAAATCCCCCTTAACGCCATCTCTATTATTTCGTAGTCTAAGGTCTTCGAATCTCCCTTAATTAGTCTTGATAATCCCTGTCGTGTTCTGGCCGCAATTACAGCGACGTCTGCTCGTTAAATTCAATCCTTACACGCGAGATAAATTCTACTTATTTATCCACTTGCTCGTTTGTCATCGATTCTCTTGACCGATCGACCGGGTCGGAAGTACATGGCAATCTTGGTAGATCGAACACGGCCATCTCGTCTCTTTTCATCTCCCTCTCTCTCTCTTTGGCGAAAGCTGAGTAAGTAAACCGTGGTTGGCGCGACCTAGCATCATCAGGATTTTATCTGACCGGTAATTTCTTTCCATCGGTTCCGCGACCGGCGACTGGTACGTGACAAAAAGTCAATTTATTCAGGGCCAGTGTGTACTGTGATAAATGTCCCTTTTGCCCCCTCATTTTCTGACCACAACGTGTTGCGTCATTCAGCAGTAAAATTCATGTGTTCCCCATTGTAGAGAGGTTACACTTTTATTTTTGTTATCGTTGAGGTTAGGTTTAAAAACAGTCTCGTTATGTTTCGCCTTTTATACAATTTTTTTTATTATACACTTCTATCTACATATAAGTTCCAGTATTATGTATATCTTGTACGTTCAAATACGTAATAAAGAGGATATGGTAATAATAATATCATAGAATCGTTTCTTTCCCCACTTTCCTCGATGGTAAACGATACCTCGTGACAATAACGGGAAAACGTCGATAATAACCATGGAACAAGTCAAACCGGAGAATCCAATTTTCGCTTAAAGGACGCCAGAAATTGGACCTTATAGAATTTGGTCCTCTCTTATTAATCTCATTGTCGAAGTTTCACTGGTGGATCGACCCTTCCTCCTCGATAATCCAATACTGGCCGTTCAATATCGCGTTACAGCGTCGAAATTGAAAAATACGCCGGCTCATTGGGATTTTTAAATTCCAAGAATTCCGGCCTCGCCTTTTTACGACCGGGTCAGAACGGTTTCAATTACATTTTACGGTTCGACGCCGGCCAACTGTACGTATCGGGCATTAGCGCCCCGACAAATTCAATTTACTGCTCTTCGTTCGAATTCCCGTGGCTTGTCCCACCTTCCGCGGAACCGAAATGTCGCCTCGTCATCGTCTTATCGCCGTACACTGCTTCCATAATCGAAATAAACAAACAAAAGTATCGTGTGTACCACGAAGTTGTTAGGAGTACAGTACTTATTATACAGTTAATTTTCGCTAGGTCGGACCTACGCTGCGACATTTAAGTTGGCACTACTGTATACTCTCCAATTTATGTTCCAGGACATTTATCACTATTTCCTGACCAACCAGTTTTCACCCTCTTTTCAATCTCCAGTTTCCCAGCAATTTATACCCGCCCATGTAAACATATCTCGCTCATACCGACAAAACAAACACATGTATTACCCGGCATGTCTATCAGAAGCTGGATAAGAGTGAGCTGCCGCGACCTGGCATCATCAGGATCTTATCTGTCGTCGGTAATCTCGTTCCATCGGTCCCATATCCCGGTTCCGTGCACGCGTCATACATCACCTCGCCACCATATATAGTATAACGAAGCTCTGACGTTTAGCTTTTTGCGAGAGCGTCAGCGGGAACACCCGTACGTGCGGCGCCGTGCTTCGATCCACGCCAGGAGTCTCCATTATATATTTCCTCCTTTTTCCTCCTTTTTTTCTCTTCTATTTTCTTCCCTCTTTTCCTTTATTCTCCACTTTTCCCTCAGCCGCCGTGTTTCGTCCCTGGTACCTCGTCGAATTCACAGGCCTCGTCCTCTCGTGCGGAAAAAGGAGTCGAGCCAGCCAGAGAACAGCACGTGAACGAAGAATACCACGCGATTGTTAGGCGTCCCCGATTAATCTACGACTTCTTTTCCTTCCTCCGTACCCCCACCCCACTCCACTTGTCAGCCATGGTAGTCATCGTCCTCTGTGTCAGTGTAATGGTGCTTCTCCTCTCTCCTGTGTTCATGATTGCGACGACGCAAAACACAGACCGGCTGCGAAGACCAAGCTAGTAGATATAGTTGAGTGGACGAATGTGAGTGTCATAGACAGAGCAGAGACTGTACCTTGACTTCTTTTCTCCTCTTTCTCATTCTCTCCGGGCAGTCAATAATCAAAGTACCACGTATAACCTAGCTGGAGAAAATATACCGGGATGACAGATTGATTAGCTGAGTCACATCGATTTGATCGGTGGAATGATATAGCTACACTAGATGGACAATTTTTACCAATTTTATTCCACCATAGCGATCTTGACTGTGCCATTAGAAGCACGTAACTGCGAATCAAAGCGTCGTCGAATTTTTTCGTGCAGCAACGTACGTAGCCACGGTTTGCGGTCGAAAAAAAGAAAGAAAGAGGGAAAAAGGAGCAGCGGAACACACACCGGCAGGAACATTTTAATCAGGATAGAACAATTTCCAGGCCTGCAAGTTTTGCGCTGGATGACGTGCATGTTGCTCTTTCTCATTTTTTTTCGAGCGCTCTTTCTGAAAATTTTGTAGTAGCAAAAGCTTGACAAATTGAGGAACGTCGAGAGAGAGAACGAGAAAGATAGTTCATAGTACAAAGGCAAAAATTTATGCCCTCCGTATATGTATATACATATATATTTCTCAGAAGGAAAAAAAAACAGAAATGTTAATCATCCCTGTTTCTATGGCGAATGAAAACTGACGTCGAAAAGTGACGCGTAAAAACTGCAGTTATTCCTCTGCTAGAATGGTACTAATTAATTACGAACGAAATGGTCGTGCTTCTACTTAATTGCTCGTTCCCCGTACAATTTTTTCCCTCTATCCTTCGACCGTCACCAATCAAGTTGAATTTTCCCGCCAAAGAGAAAGACTCAACGACAAAATCGCCACTTCCGGTTAGACCGGAAAATGAATTCCACAGGATTTCCGGTATTTTTGCACAACAACCGCAGGAAAAGAGAAATGAAATTTATTTCACCGACACTTTACCCACTGGCCTTATTTTTACAACCACTAAAATTGGAACACAGGATATTTTTGATAAATGGTTCAGTATCACATTTATCAATTCACCATACATCTAAATTCACAGCTTCTTTTTACATTTCTTTTTTCTTATATAATAAGGATGTAACATACATTAACTTTCGTCATTTCGCATAGAGCCTAGAAAATTCACCTGAGCCGTAATGCATCTGTGACTGGTATAGGATTAATACGTGAATCGTGTATTTATACAGCGGAACTGTTTGTTTATCAGGAAGTTGACCGGGGCTCCGACGGAATTTACAGTCGTCTCTGTCGCTCTTCGAATAAACCTCTCTCGAAAAATCGATGTACAATCACGAAACACTACTGCAAAATTCTCGCTCGCGATAGTATCCACCGATGCACAACTGTGTCGCGTCTATGGCGTCAAATGCGTTTCTAATATTCGTCGATAATGTATTCAAACGATCGGTTCACAGTTCTCAATCGATCGATAAAAAGGTACAAATTATATCCAATTTGTTTTCAGTCAATTTCTTCTTGATTTGATATGTTTAATCTTGAGCGTGCAAAAATACATTTCACTTATTTACAAAAAGTCTTTTTTATTAGAAAATTATTTGTTCATAAAATAGAAGGAAATACAATATGATAAAATCTAGTGAAAATTGCTTTGCTGTTTCAAGTGAGTGCAGTAGTCAAAAAGAGCAACTAGTATTGTCAAGTCGGGGATGATTTCACAGTGTAAAGCGTTAAAATGACACTTTTTCTAAAGAAATATGTTACAAAGAATTCTAAATAATTAAAATAAAAATTTACGTATGTATATCCTTTGTTTTGTCCTATTCCTTCATCATGGAATGCTTTCTTGCCCCGAGAATCAAGATCCACATATGTACATACATTTCTCTCGTCTGCTAACCTACAAACCATCTCGCAACCAGCGGATACAAAAAGCAGTGGCGAAGTATTCTTAGGTAAAAGGGAAATTAGCCAATCCAAGAAAGGACCCGTTCCCGCACAAGACATTATCTCGGCTACAAAGAGGTTGACAAAGCGCGACCGTTCGCGGATGAAAAATTTCTAGACCATCCCTCATAATCAAGGACATGACTAATGGACTCGGCGACTCTGTGTGTTGCACACACAGCTAGATGGAAATGCATAGTGCACGCTTGGCCCTGGGCTACGTATCTCTTTTACCGACCGAAGTCAATAGTTCTCGCTATTTCGCGTGACGGGTACCAGAGGGGGAGGTGTGTAACTTTAGCTAACTGCTCGTGAATATTACAGGTCAGATTCACGAATATCGTGGATCAATAATACTTATTCCGGTTTCCGGTGGTGCGGATAATTAAAATGAGAACAGTGACCTGGCGTCAACCGGGGATCGTTGCCCGATAATCTGGAATCCTCGTTTATTTGAGGAATTATTATTAATGCAATACGACGGAGAAGAGGAACAGCGTGTGAGAGGGATGAAAAATGGAGGATAATGGCGAAAACCGGTTACGGATATTCAGTTTTAACTCTGACAACACTCGAGCATTTTTGAATATTGTCCGGATTCAGGATTGTTTGAGAATCTTGGAAAAAATCTTGAAACATTGGTGCTCCTTAAGCGTCTTGAGAACGCCTGAAATATGCAGCAGGTGAGTGCAAACAAGAGGGGACGGAGCACAAGATGTAGAAAGAGATGGACTGATAAGAGATTTAGAAGGGGCGGAATAAGAGGCGAGAAAGAAGGAGAACAGTTAGAAGGAGTCAGCCGGGCAGCAGTTGATTAACTTTTCACTTGGCGTTATTGCTTTGAAACGGCCACTGCGATTTCGCGTTCGTAAGTTGCTTTTGAAAAGTTGCGTTCGAAATATCGTTCGATCAATACCAACTTCAACTTCACTCCGGGCTTGATTTATCGTAAACAATATTATATATTTTAAAACTTTCTCTGTGGTGTTTTTAACTCTCTATGCGCATTCTGTATATCAGGAATATTTTTCCTCTACGTGGAAAGGGAGATTTGTGTAATTCACGCGCGTTTATTTTTACGTTCTGCTAATTTAAAAGCTCGGATTATTGTATGAACCACACGTCTTTTCCACCGTGGCTTGAACAGCTCGAAAAATGTCTCGTTTTTGCTCATATAGAACGTGAAATTATCGAGATTTTTATTTTTTAACGTAACTTTCTGTCCCTCCTTTTCTCTCTCTCTCTCTCTCTCTCTCTCTCTCTCTCTCTCTCGCATCAGTTAAAGGGAAAATATCATATTCCACGGAGAAAAAGTGTAATGAAAAATACAGAAGCGGGAAACGTGCGCTTGTGTGAGTGAATCCGCGAACTCGGATTTATGCAATATTCAACATCTGTTTTTCAAGTTGCTTGAAATACAACGAGAGCAGCGTCGTATGCCGAACTCGTCCCGAATTATACATACACATGTCCCTCTACCCGCGGTTTTTATTCCGTAGTGAAATAAAAATATAAAAAGGGCGCGGTTACAGAAAGACAGAAAGAGGGAGTGAGGGAGAGCAAGAGGAAGAAAGAGACAGCGAGGCATTACACATATCTTCCTCGATGAATGTGAACGAGAGAATTCAGAAACGCGAAATAATCCTCTGTTTTATGAATCTGTACAACGTGCGCGCGCAGATACGTGTACGTGGGCTGGCGAAGTTAACGAAGAGCTTGTAGGCGAACAAAAGCCCGTTGTTATCCGGGGAAAGGGTAATTGTTCGATCCGGCTGGCAACATCAAATTTCTGTTTGCTAAAATCTGTAGCCATTTAGCTGCCGAATCCTGCCTGTCGGTATTATCCTCTGTGGATAAATATGAAATGCGTAACACGAGACAATCATGCTAAAGAATAACTAAATGATTAATTCCTCTCGAGCGGCTCCTTTCAACGAATGCGCTTACCTATGGTGCGCTGGTGACATAGCGAACTGTAGGGGCGTAGTGGAAGGGGATCAGGTGGCAGGTGACGGCTGGAATCATTTTTAAGCGATCTAATTCTTTCACGTTTCCTTTTCGGGCGAACAATGATTTATCGCTGTCGTAAATTTTTCAAGAGGATCTCTCGTATAAAGAATGAGACAGAATAAACGGGGAGAAAGATAGCATGGAGATAAAGAAAGAAAAATAGAAACTGAAACGAGAGTTGGTGTAGAGGGAGGTGTCGAGGAAGGGTGGTAACATACAACGGGAAATATAGAGCAAAAAATTAAAGACTTCGAAATGAGAATAAAAAAAAGTGGAAATATAGATAAATGGGCGGATAGACGTAAATGGACGGATAGATCGACAACTGGATAAGCAGATAGACAAACGGATAAACCTTTTATTTTAACAACAGAGATTAAAGGTATGTAGAAACACAGACAAAAAAATTAAGGGAGGGTGGGGACGAGGAAGAGAATAAAAGCGAGAGAATGAGGAAGAAATTGTCGAGAGGAGTACTGCTAATATCCTGGGGGCGGTCGTGGGATAGGGTGCACCTGCGCGTATGACAGATACGCCCCTGGCATAAAGGCGACATTTAGGTCACCGGCTTTTACCGCGGCAGACTGCACATGCAGACAAGCCTTACCAATGATCGTTTTCACTACTAGCGCCAGCGATCCCTCCCTTGCGAAAAAATTTGACCTATCGTTCTCGGGGCAATTTATCGTGATTACTTCGCTAACCAAACAAGTTGTTTGACTTGTGGAATCGATTTTTTCGAACTATTCTCATTGATCTTAAGTTTTATCTTAAATTTTACTAATACACTAGTGGATTCAGTTTCATTATTCATTACTCATGGATCAAGTATTGAGAAGTAAATCGAGGATTTTTAACCTTTCGTGACTGTTCGTTTCTTTATAACATAACCTACACATTGTATTTATAGTCGCGCATGTAACGTAATTCGTTCTGATTATATCGTTTTTATGGTCGACATAGTTACACAGCCATAGCAGGACGCTGAGTTCCGTTCTGTAAAGGGAACAATAGCGTCGAGCGCGAATAGCAAGAAATTATAACGTCAATCAGTTACATCTAATTCTAATATATTTAGCCAGACCGTGTGACGTTTATGCACCCGTAATGCAGGGCACTTTAAGCATAGCGAATGTGGACGGAAAACACCCTCTCTCCCACTCTCGCCGGAATATAGGTTGGCCATTATATATATTTATCCATTCGATACCTATAGCCCAATTATCGAGCACTTTGCTACGGAATAAATTACAGAAGGATAAATTGTATAAATATCATTCAGTGATTCGGGCAATTTTTTTCTTATCTCTATTTTTTTTATCGACAGTTTTCTATGCGAACTCGAATATTATATGTATGTATTAAATGTATTTATGAAAAAGATTTATAGACAAGACACGTAATGCAAACAGGTCAACGGTGTACAAGCTTTAAAATGCAAAAATGTCTCTTTCAACGGATATTACAGCTGGTGGAATCAGGTAGAATCAAGATGACCCGAAAAATTAATCCTTATCGTTAATGTCACCGCTCAGCCTGAAAACATCTGCTTTTTTCCGAAACAACGTTTTCCGCGTTAAAATTACACTATCCTCCTTTTCTCGACGTGTTTCATGTTTATAGCGATTTAATTATTGCATGGGTGTATATTATTTGCGTTTTCGAACAAGATAAATATTTCATTACAAGGACATTGTTTAGTTGCTTTTATTTGACATTTACATGTTGATTAAACGTATCATTATCATTTGGGAACAAAAATCACTGAAGTATTAAGGAGGATACGTATATGCAAGAAAGACTGTAATTGCAATTCTCGTATGATTTGACGCGGAGTAGTTCGTTTACACGGTCTAATAAAACTAGATGAAATCGGTCTGCACCTGTTTAACACTGCTTGGACTATTCCGTCATCTGGCGACGAGTTTACCAAGCGACAATAATTTGACAATGGTAAACATGCCCCTAGACGGGTCGCGGTAAGTAACAGTAGGAAAATTATCGTCCTGGCGCCAATTTCGATCCTAACAAAGGTTTGTCGGTAACGTCGGTGTATTCTGGGGATCCGTAAGTTCGAGACACTTCCAGGAGAGGGTAACGACTGTTCCGTATCTACGCAGTGCTAACTATTCGCTATACGAGTTGTCGCCTCGAGAGTGTTACTCGTCAAACGAACATAATCTCCCTCCGGACGCAGTAACATAGGATATCGTCGATTCCTTCTTAAACTGGAAACCAGTTTAAGTCTGCAGAAAACTTTACGACAACACGATGAAGAAAAAGCTGACGTCTTAATCATAGAAGGAGGTCGTTTCGAATGCGTCTACACGTTTTAACGGAAATCGTGTAATCGACCGATACATGGTGTTATCGATTAGCCGCGGATACATAGTTCGACAAAGTGAATTTCGATATCTGAAATGTCTCCCGGACGAGAATTGAAAAATGAACTCCTGGTGAGAAGTAAAAATACACAGACTCGATTTGAAAACGGAACGTAATAATGGCCATTTGAATTTTAAACGGAAAATGAATTTGTCAATGGTTCAAATTTCCCTCGATTGATTGAGTACATAGTTCTACGAATGAAATATTTGATGTCGAATATTGGGTACAGTGATTCTTTTTTTCTCGCGTATTAAATTACGTCGATAAATATATACTCTGTAATTCATTTAAATGGAACAGGCAATATGGCGTCATTATCGAGTAGATACCACCCAATGGATTTTAATGCAGATTTCCACATAAATGAAAATTCGTATAAAAAAATTTATTCCACAAATTCAACATATTTTCTTATGAAGAATCATCTTTCTGTGCAATTCACGTACGCGTACGAGAAATGATATTCACTTTTCTATTCATTTGGGCGCAAACATAGAACATTTTCCTATGTGGAATGAAGACTTCAAATAGTGTATACAGAAAAAAGAAGTATAATCACCGAAGGCTAGCGAATATTTAAAGCATCGAACGACAGAAGGGTTTTCACCAGAGAGAAAATATTCCGTTGGAAGTTTAACATTGCGACGAGGGGATGTGAAGGCGTGTACGCATCGTTTTTAACAGTAGGGATGGTTATCGGAAAATGTCGACACGACAGAAAGGAAAGTATCGCGGATAATGGAGCGGGTGTGTATCAGTTTCTGCGATAAGTTATTGCTGAATCAGTCGTCGTACTATGGTAGGATCAATTCCTTTGAAAATAAAACAGAAAGCATCGTCGGTTTCATTTTTTCACGAAAAAATCGTCGTGATTTCCGACTGTAATTTCGATCGGTCGAAATGAACGCCCTTTTCCCTTCTGGACTATTTTTTTTATTTCCTTTTAAGCGTACCAGTGAAGTGCGAGTAAATATCGGAATGTCTGGTCGTCAGGGTAGACTCGGCGTTTCGTTTCGGCTATGATCGGTTACGATCGCGCGAGAATCATCCCCACGGGAATCGTTTCATATCAGCCGGCACTCCTCTAACGGAGAACCGCTGACACGTTGAATAAAAAATCAGCATAGAACCTGATGGAACGCGAGGCGATCTGTTATGAACGAAAAGTAGAGGAAAAACTGAACCGTAGTTGACGCTATCTTTTTTTTGTTTTTGTTGCAGCGTACGTGGATTAACAAATTAACAAACGTAGTGGAATCGAGTCGAACGGGTCACTTTCAATCGGTGCCTCGCACCCGTTTCAACGACGTAATTTTTTTCCAAACGCCAGGAACAACCGTACCACGTTCCTTTTTTCCAATTTGCCATAAATTTTGAAAGAGATAGAACGCGATAGCGGAAAAGTGGAAGGGGAGAAGGAACAGAATTATTCAGCTTTTTGTCAATACGCTCATCCGACATTATTCAGGGCCCCCTTTGAAAAGGCCATCGAATCAACAATGATAAATTCGAAACGTAACGCGAATAATCGCGTAAACGGACAAAAAGCGGGACCGAGACAAAAGCGCAATAGAACGCGTGAGAAAAAATCACGATGGCTGTTCCTCCTCTTCCTCTTCCTCCATCGGTTTTGGGACATTTAATTCGAGAGTGAGAGAGACAGAGAGAGAAAGTTGGCTCACGAGAGCAGGAGAATTAATGCGAAAATTTAATGCAGCTGTCACGTGTCTGGCCGTTACTAAATCTACGTATAACGTCATTAAATCGGCGAAATCGGCGCTGCCCGACTCTACATGCGTTTTGTTTCGCTCCACACGGTTTGGATGTATTATAACGTGTGACCCGTTTCACACTCGCTAATTGTAATAATTTTCTGGCTCCCGTAGGTGTCATAAAAACGTCGGAATAACCTATACACAAAGTTCAATCGTCTGGTCTGGAAATTTATAAAAACCACGGGAACAAAAACGACTCGATAGACGCGTGTATTTGCACACTCTGTATTTACTGTGTACTGCGGTAGGGGGGAGACGGTACGGTTTGTGGCACTATGTGTCAACAACTGTCGCACATAACCTCAAAACGGAACGATTTTTTTACACTGTCAATGGTTCGCTCGACTAGTGCTGGTGAATCAATACCTCTCATTGTTTTTATGTATTGAATGTTCTAGGCTCCCTTTTTTTCTTGTTAATCATCAAATTCTATCTATATTTAGCTATTTCTTTGTGTGGATGCAAAAAGAATATCTCATATGTGAAAAGGTATGTGGAAAAATTGTGTATACGCATGCCATAGCTGTTTTTCAACCGCCATCTTATCAGAACTTCGATGTTCTCTTTTCAGAAGTACTTTTAGCCGGTCAAGTCTGCAGTCATAACTCTGGAACACGTAGTACAATTTTTTACACGATACATAGTGATGGTAGGATACGAATACTGCGAGCAGATGTGTTCTGCCCCTGTATAGAGAACCATGCACCCAGTACTGGCATCCCCGAGCCAGGAGAACACGAATATTACCGTTTTATGGAGATTGGCAATTCGCGCGGCTGGCAGAACTTCGAAATTATTTAATTAGAAATTCTTGTTGCTTGGAATTTTACATGTAACCCCCGTGGGGTAAGTACGCTGGCTAAATATGTACTTTGCGCTAAGCGGCCACGGATTTGACTACTTCAAAACCTGCCGCTCGGCCCTGCCACTTCACCCCGTTCGAAGAATTTGAAGCTTGGGCGCTGCGTTTCGCGCAATTAAAAAGTTTTCCGCCTCCGCTGCGTTGGTTGTGCCTAATTCGAACACAAGGTCCTGCGTACCTACGTGTGATTATGACCTTTTTATAAAATGAACTGCTATTTGTAATATCAAAAATATTCGATCATGAATTATTCGGTCTCCTGAAATAGTGCAACTTTGCCCTGAGAAGTTTTTTCATACAATAACAAATAAAGCAGATATTTAGGTGATCCCATTTAGCTGAGCTGCCCTGTTTGTGCAGTCTGAAAGTATCCACCATTTTTGTGGCATTTCCAATAACCTCACGAAAAAATATTTGAAACAAAAGTTAATCAGCCTCGACTTGGCTGCAAGCTGCAATAAAAAAAATTCTCAAAAATTTTCTTTCACAATAAAAACTCAAAGACACCTTGATTTTTGCGAACGGCACTATGTATTTTTGACTTGATAAGATTTTCACATGACCTTGAATTCAGAAATTTTGGCTGAATGATTAGAAACGTTAATATGGAAAATTATTTTATTTCGCCCGAATTACATATTTAAAACAATATTAGGACTGTCAAATTGATAAGTTTATTAAACATAAACGAAATAAATAAAATCGGTTGAAATAAAATAAATTTTCATATTAAAGTTTCTAATCATTAGTAGTAGGTCGTCGAATTCGTCTTGACGTCAACTACAACCCTATTGAGTCAAAAATACATAGTGCTATTCACAAAAATCAAGGTGTCCTTGACTTTTTATTGAAAAAGCAAATTTTTCAAAAATTTTTTTATTACAGTTTGTAGCCAAGTCAAGGCTGATTAACTTTTGTTTCAAACATTTTTTGTGAGATTATTGGAAATGTACACCCTGTATAGGGTGATTCATTATTAAGGTATAAGAGATTACAGTCCAAGTTTCTGATTATATTACTAATTAAGAACACGCGATCAACTTTAGAGCAATATGACGTCCTAAGCGTGTGATTTTCCTCTCTTTCAGACCAGAAAGGCGCCACTTACCGACCAAATTACTCGGGGAATATTTTCTAGCGGCACGGAAGAAAATCTAGCCCGTTGTTCAGGAATTTTAAAGGCATAATGGAATCTATCGGTGGCTCGTTATTATCTCGCCATGGTGAAATTCAACGGAGCCTCTCTCTTCGTGTTTTTACTCTACCATCTACAGCGTCGGAATCCAGCTTTGGTTTCGTTCGATATAATTTATAATCTTCTTCGGTTTTACTACTAATCGTGCCATGAAAAAACATAATTCCAAAAACTATGCAGGATCGATGGTAATCCGCCAGCTTTCTTATTTACTAAACGAATAGCTGGAAAACGATATAGAGGGAGAACCAGTAGAAACGGCGGGGGAAATTGGCCGATTTCCGGCGCAGGACACCAACCACTAGTCGAGAAATTAGATTAGCAGATTAGCGAGCGCCGTGGTCTGATATATGAGTAGCGGCTTCTCTCCCTCTCTCTCTCCCTTTCTCTCTCGTTTTACTTTTACAATTCCAATTCCACTCGGTTTCTACCCGTTCCAAATTGTAATTGTAATAATTCTACGAGCGAGCACGCGTGATACCCTCGAGAGGAGTCGCGTAATTCTATTTGCGTGAAACAATTTTAGCTGGCAGATTGAAAATTCGCGTATGACTTAAGGGAACCTGTAACGAAAAAGTAGCGTCCATTACTGATCAGTTTTCGAAATGAAATTGATGTTGGTCTCAATACATTGAAAATTTCAAACCAAACTTTCTGATACCACAATTTATACGTCCAGTTTTTCAGAAATCGCGGTTCCTCCTTCGAAAAATCGTCAGGGAAATGTACTGCTCTATACACAGTGCACACGTGTGTACATGGATGCAGTTTGTTTGGACCTGTTCCATCCAAACAGCTGCACACAAGTACCAATATGGACGAACACGCTCACATGAACGTATGTATGTGTATACAGGATCCCAGAGGTACAGCAGCGGAGTCGGTTTACCTCGAGTCTCTTATCCAGCTAGAGGAAGGCAAAACACCGTGAGAGGATACATATGTTCCATGCAAGCGGTCTGGTAATCGATCATGGAAATCCCGTAAAAAGTACGCGGCTGGGATACGTGTCTGGGCCATCGGTCTCCGAGTGTCAAACGAGAATTAATAGTTCGCTGGAGAGTAATGTACAATGGTGTACTAGGCCGGCTGATACACGATGAATAAAGATGAGAGAGCCCGGTGGACGAATCGCTTCATCGACGTTGAAGAAACAAAGGACAAAAAGGAAGGTGGTATATATACATATATATAGGAAGAGGAATAAGCACGTTGCTTGAAAAAGAATAGGAAAAGAAATTAATAATCGGGGCGGGTCACACGATGGCTGTGGCCATGATGGTGGACGGGGTGGAAAATTTAACCTGACCTTTTTGAAATTCTAATTTCGTTGAAAGCACTTCGAAGCAAGCGGATTTTCATTTTTTCCCCTACCGTTCCACCTCCTCCACGTGACCCTTCTTCTTTTTCTTCTCTTTCTGCACCCTGTTTTCTCCTTTTTATTTTGTTCCAACGGGTTCTTCTTTTTTTTTATTCGCTCTCTGTATTTTGCAGGTGGTGGTGGTGGCAGACGTGAAATAAACGCTTTGATGAGCAGCACCGGTGGCTCCTCCGTTAAAAAGATTAATGAGGAGAGATGGTTTCCGGGACTTCAATTTTATTAAAGGCGGTTCAAAGGGAATCCCTCGATACGGTGTATCCCTTCGTCTTGCCCGTCAGAGGATTTAAAGCTGAGCAGTGCGGGAAGATGTAAAGAGAAAAGAGAAGGCAAAAAAGAAGAAAACCCAGACTGTGGTGTATCGAGAACGATAAAAAAAATGCTCCGGTATTATGAATGAAACACTGTGTAGACAATACATACGTGAACAGTCCCGTCGCATGGAATACACTATTGGAATCCAGGTGCGAAAGTAGACGCCGATTATATTCTTACAATATGATATTTATTTGCAACGGTGATACTTTGTACACGTGGATTTTCGTATAATAAGATGCGAACTTCGCGAAGAGAAGAAAACGTACATATTTGTTGCGACGTGTGTGCTGGACTAACTGACTTGACTCTTTCTCTCTCCCTCTCTCTGATTGACTGACTGACTGACTGCACTCAACAAACTTGGTAAGATGTCCGCGACTATCGATAATTGTTATGAAAAGACTGTCTGGACGCTTCACAGTTACCATTTTCAATTAATTTTTACATTCTTACTTGTGGATGCTTCAGAAATTGTTATGAGATTTATAGTTTATAGAAGTTTGCTGTCACTTATTCTGATATGGTAGTAACAGTAAGCTGAAAAGCTTGATGTAAGGTTTTTTTAAACTATGAGAAAGTCTAAATAGACGGTGCTTCGTGAAAGATTAATAAAATCGCCATTGGAATTAATGAACAGACGGTTACGGACTAACGTATATCCCATAAAGTTGAGTGACCATAAAAACTGCCGGTTTATCGCGTTTCCCACAATTATCTGACTTTTCTTCTCCTGATAGCCATTCTCTTAAATCGTTCAGTTAACTTGAATCGTTTAAAATACTTCAGAGACGAAAAAGCTATTTTAAAAGCGTTAAAGCTTTCACGATCATGACTCAGGCACACAAAACATAATAACCCGTTAACAGTTTAATATGTTACAATAAAAGAAGTATGTCGTACAAGTTAAGCAAAATATACTTAACAAAATACATTGAAAAATATACGTTTTGTATATTTCAGGTTTTACTCAATGATTCCACGCAATTTACATTCAACAAAAACCTCCACAGTTCTCTTTTATAACACCGTAAAATAATATACAACAAACAGAAACTCTCGTACCACAACACAGAAGAAAGTCTCACGCATAGAGCAATATAACATGAATTCAACGATGATTAAACGATAAATAAGAGGAAATCACGATGGCTGGTCGATCGAACGCCGCTTCTTCTACAAATTGTCTCCATTCTGAAGCGTCGCGGAACACGCCAATCGGCGAGAAACGTAAGGATAGAAGCATTGGAACCGATACAAAGACAGAGACAGAACGATACGAAACGCGCCCGCGGCGGCGGACCGTGAAGTTCCTAACAATTCCCATTTTATACTCTCCAGATTCCGCTGTGTCGCCGTTTCTTTTCCGCCCAGACGCTCTGTGTACGTAATTCCCGTAGCCGCGATAGCTCCTTTGTCCCTATTCGTGTATCCTGGCCACAAAGCCAGGCTACCTTTCGCTTTGATCGCGACGCATCCTCTCCCCCAGTTCGGCAACTTCCCCAGGTTTCTTCCTCTACTTCTTCTTCCTCCTTCTTTTACGCTACAGGGAAGTCTGATTCTGGATGAGTGGTTCTCTTACACTGGTAATACCCCTCGAGCAGATTTTTCGTGAAGTATTTTCTGTACATAATACTGCCAGGCGAGAGTAATGCGAAAATTTTTGGGCCCGGAGTAGGTTACTTAAGGATGTTGCACTATGTAACTCGTGGCAAAAATTGGCAATTCTTTTGAATTTTTTTTGCTAAAATATTAAGTGAAATACAAACCATACTTATAATATATGTATACGATACAGCCTCGAAAATTTTGTACATCATTTCCATTGACATTCAGGCGACACAGATGGAAAGTCTGAGAGAAAAAAGAAGAGGAATAACGAGGGATACAGGAACTTGGGGGTGGGAATTAATAAGCGATCCCGATTCAGAAACTTTCTAGTACTTTAAGAATATCCTACCGACACAGCAAGGGGTACTGTGTCTCCCTGCCTGGTGTCCATTATATAAAAGCTGCCTCGAAAACTCGAGGGTGGACTACCAAAAAAAAAAAAGTAGAAAGAATAACAATCTACAAAAAAAAAAGAAAAAAATACATAGTGAAGAAGGAAGAAAGGGAGAAGAAAGAAAAAGGAATGGCAAGTTTCCATCTCTCTCACTCGCTCCGTGAAGATTTACGCCCAGCCGTCTGTAATTTAATACAAGATACTTCGCCAGAGTTCCTTCGAGAGTTACCTGTTCTGTTCGCGCGGCCCACGGAACGTGAGCTGACTTTCTATCCCGGCATATCGCGAGGAAAAGAAATGGTGAGAAGAAAAAAAACAAAAGAGAAAAAGAAAGTAGCCTGGCACAGGAAAGGCGTGAAAAAGAAGCCAGGTTGTCGCGCGGTGTCGTTATTCACCGAGCCGGCTCGAACATCTAATTACGATGAAAGAGGCTGTCCACGTAGCGCTGGGCTATGATGAAAAATTCAATATGAAACTGTAATCGGGAGCTCTGTCTCTTTCTCCACCGGGATTATTATCGGCGACCTGGCCCGGCGTGATTTATAGCTAGAGCCACGCGTAACATCGGCTGAATAATTTCCTCGATCGAGCTGGCCCCGACGATGTACGATACTTTCCCATTCTCATCGATCTCAAAGTGTCAAACTGGTATTAGAATCGCCTGAGTGGCGTACGGTGTCTTATCGAATTCTCGTCGTCCGGGTACCGTAATGTTAGCGGATTGGACTCGAAGACGTTTTTCGCCCTTTCATATAAGATTTTTTTATTCGTCATATACAACTATTCATTTAAATATACACTTGAATAGTTTCATGGTTAGGTTAGCAACTTATATTAGTAACTCGGTAATGCAATTTATTTATGGTCTCAAGACTCTGTAGCCTAAAAATGATATACCCGTGAATACTTCTTTTTGTTCAAGAAATAAAAAGGGTCTTCAACGAGTCTCTATTTAAATATACCACTCTAATGACACTCTTAATTGCAGAACCGACACGAATTCCCAGCCGAAGACATTGCACAAGGAGAATCAAAGGAAAAATGATGGATGGAAAGTTCTCCACCGCCTGCAGGAATGTGCTAGTCCAATAAAACAAATCCTCGATCAAATCCCGCATCCGGTTGCCCGGGTAAGTTTCTTTCGGCCGCGCTAATGATCCCCAAATCTTCACAAAAGACTCGTTCTCCCGTACGACGCTTGTTTATTTCGCAGCACATCTCCAAGACGAGAGAGTGAGAGAAAGAATTAAAATTTACCTCTACGTTTTTCATAGGGAACTTCGTTAGCATAACAACGATCCGCGAAGGACACGTGGACGTTCACCAGAATGGAAAAACGAGCAGGAAGAGAGACTAGTGGAAACGAAGCTGCAGTCGCGAAGATAACGTCACGGGAATTTTCACGTCGCGGCTCTTAATAAAACTTACGAAACGCACGAAACGTAATAAACGAGCGACGTGTATAGGTTATGATACACGCGGCCAGGCGACTGACCCACTTTTTCCAAGATGTATGAATATTAGTTTAACGAACTCTCACCACGACGGAAGATACCTGAAGCTGACTGGCTTTGCTCTCTCCCTCTCGGTATCGTGACACGCCTACCTTGCACGAATTTTTTCCCCTTTTCCGTGTTAAACGAGCCACCCCTAATCTGGCCCTGGTAATCAACCGCCTTATTTTCGCAGCTCACACTAAACCTTTATGTATCCACTCTCAACTTTACTTCTTAAAAGTCTTGAGTTTAATGGATCAATTCTGGTGATTATACTGTATGTTTCGGTGATTGAGAGTTCTCTGATTGGGAAAAGATAGGTAAAGTAAAAAACAAGTTCATTTATTTTTAACCACACATTTCACTTCAAATCTTGATAAACCCTTAACTGAAATACTCAAGAATCATAAAACCTACCTAACATAATGTAAAAATTTACAAAAAAATCAAAACAGGGGCAGAACTGTGGTAAGACAGTCCCAGACAGTGATCCGATAGCGCTTCTCTGACGCGGGTCAGAGTAATAATTCGTGCGGAGAACATCGGAAACGGTCGGAACGTCTGAATCGCATATCCGGCCGAAATGGCCGGATACGAATCGGGCGTCAGCTCTGGGAATCCGGCTGGTCGATCGGTCGATTATACACGCCGTAATAGAGCGTCATGCGGCTACGAGAATCCGTTGTGTACCAGCCGGCTTCGAGCTGCCTCGAGATGTGTCGAACCAGAAGCTTCTACGCCACGTGCCACGCTTCAGGATTTGCGACCGGACACGTGTACGCGACTAGCCCTTTGGCACCGTGTCCTCGTCGTGGAATTAACCCCGTGTGGAGCTACCAGACTGAATTGAATATCCGCTGAAAGGTTCCTGCTTGTCTGCGTGGAATATTAAGCTTAGTTTTAGGAAGGTTCAAGGATAAGAAAGCTAACCTTTTAAGCTCTTTATCTTCACTGCCCAATCTTGCTTTTTGGTAATAAGGCTTTAAATTTGCAGACCTTAATCACCTGACAGTGAATAATTCATCGTGTACATTAGTCCATTTCATGAAGGAAAAGAGTAAAATACCCGAATTTAAGTTTATTTTGGAGTATTATATTGATTGACGTAAGTAACGAATCTATTTGAAAACACCCGATAATCCTCCCCTGACAGAGCTATTAATATACTAAAAATTGTCACTTTATAAGTCAGAAATTCTATAAATCCTGAAATACCTGCTGACTGATGTGCATTTTTCAGAACGAACACATTAATCCCACCTGACCAGTGATTGACAACCCAATGGACACCAATGGAGCTCTCTCTTCTGTTTCAAAAATTCCAATCATACACCACCCACCAGCACTACCAATTCACCAAAAATATTCAAACATAGGAATCTGAGATGTTACTCAACAGGAGAAAACAGTTACAGGACAATCAGCGGCAGTTTTTGCTTAATTACGAAATGATTTCTCCGGCGAGCTCGCGCGATCGATTCAGCCAGAGGGTCGCCGCTTTTCAATTAAAACTTTTTGCCGGCGTCTGAGCGCGGTAGCTAAGCGGTCGAAGGAGCTCTCGTGACTGTGCAATTAATTCGACGCCGCGTTTATATTATTCGAAGATTCAACAATAATCGGCGGACATGTCCGTGCCGCCGTCATCGCGAAACTTTCCAAGTGTGGAATGTTATCTGTTCCCCAAAGCAACGATAAGATTTAGCCAACAGCTGTGGCAATCGTCGAGAAAAGATACGCGAGAGTACGGTGTTTTAACTCGCATTAGGTATTACCAGGACACGTGTACACGTGTATCCCCTTGTTGCGCGTTCACCGCGGCCATTAAAGCCGCGGCTTTAACTGACCCGGCCGGAGCCTCGCCGATATATTTTCCGTAGAGGCCAGTAAACGCTGCTGCAAGTTGCCAGCGGATGCTTGTCGATCGACGCTTTACGTTCACTGGAGGGAAATTGGTCTGGAGACCTTGTTTGAGGTTATGTTCAAGATACGAGAGATGCTTTAATGTTGTTATCAGATCAGATCAGAAGATTCTGAAACTTTGAGATAATAAATATAAAAATAGAAGGTGGTAATAGAATATCTCTGTTAAGTTAGACTAAAGTTATGTCGTATTAGATTATACTAAAAGAGGTTAATTTTTTGACAGGATTACATCCTTAACAATCCTTAACAATAATGAAGAATAAATCTTCCATTATCTTGAAATTACAATCAAGTACAATCAGTTTCTCATAAACACAATAACCACAAGAATAAACTGTCTCCAGTAAGAAAAAATATGCTTTCCAATATCCAAGCAACATAACCTCAAAAACAGTCAGTCTTCCAATGACCACTGAAATATCAAGATATTCCAGAGTTCCTTCTTGAAGACTGCAAACCGTGGAATTCTACTAAAGTACAACCTTATTCCACCACCAAGGTAGAAATGGAAGAAAATACAGGGTAATTCGATCCAGACTGCACAGTATCGAACAAAGCGTAGCTATTCGCGTAATACGGGTGAAACGAGCTGCTTGATATCCTTTTTTTCACCGGAAACGGGACCGCGTAGCTGCGGCCTGGTCGTGGAGCTCTTACTAAAGTGAGCCGCGCTGTAATTCTTCACGATCCACGTTTCAAAGGGCGGCGAACTATAACGATTTCATTAGTCCTAGCCCGCGACGCGGAATTCCTGTGCACCGTTTCGTTCAAGCTCGTTCACCACCGATGAAAATGCGATCGGGCTTCTGCTTCAGGGGTTTCCTCTTGCCTGTTTTCCGCCGCAGGCTCGGCCGATTAATCGTCGGCGGAACCTCGCTGGCGCGGAACATTCGCTGAAGTCAATCTCTCCTCAAGCTTGGGAAATTGTCTTATTTGTATTCCATGTACTTTGAGAATAATTGGAAACTGTTTGAAATTTTTTAGGAAACCTATTTAATTAAAGGTAATTTTTATCTTTTATTTATATCTTTTAGAGGAAAGATTTTAATATTTATTGTAATTTTTAATTTTTAGAGGCGAAGAAGTAGCCAGTATGCGTTCAAGCATTTTTTACAAAGTACCATAAAGGTGGGTGCAGAAAAAGCCAGTATTTCTCCCTTACGAACTTGGGATTCCTTTGGTTTATAGCCATTTAACGGAATAGGTGTTCCAAAGAAAAGGAATAATTATCAATGACGGTGAAACAGCTCCCCCGATAGAAAAAGTTCCAAGGCGCAGGCATTTCGGTGTGGTGGCCACGAGATCTCCATGCACAATGAACGCTGTGCAACGAGTTACCGCAATGGTGCCGTTTCCTACTCGGAAGCGTTGACCAGGGTATCGTAAAGAAGTTCCGAGAAGCCTCGAAAATGTTCACGTGGGTAAGGCGACTTCTTCTTTCCTCTACACCGGCTGAAAGAAATTCAATCCACTGTGTGTTTCGTAGGAAACACCGTAGAATGTCTAGCAACGTTCAGTAGCTCTCTGGACATCTTGAAGCCATCTTGGTGAAGCCATTAAAGAGATCAACGAGCTAATAGGATCATAATAAGAACTGCCGTCTCTATTGAAATGTTCAGCCACTTTTCCTGTCACTGATCATGGTAATTTAAGGCCACCTATTTTCTGTGAGCTATACTTTGAAGCGAATACTATTTCAAAGATTTTAATCTTTGCTATATTGTTTAAAAAGGGGGACGAAAATTTTTCTCCATGTGTCTAGAAAAGTTCTGCTTCCGACAAAGAAGATCATTTCTCAACGAGATTCTGGAGAACGTTACTGATAGATGAAGGGAAAAAAGGAACGTCGAAGAAGTTTCGCAGAGATGTAATAAGTCTGGCAAAGATTAGACGGATAAGGGAGAACCGTCAAGACGTCCACTTCGCGAGATAAGATTCGGCAGGGAGAGCTTTGAAGGCTTTCGTATCAGTAATGCAACTTTGACCGACCGGTCGTACGGCATCCGCTCAATTACCAGAGCCAAGTATAAACCGTGCAACGAGCTGCGCACATGGTGGAAACGAAATAGAAAAATCGATCAGTTGTTCCTTTTCCCTTCATTTCTAACGAATTTCCCACAGTTCAACTAATCCCAAAATAGCGTCGCTTCATAAAACCATAATAACATTAAAAAATAAAAAATATACTTTCGTTTAATATGAATTGGAAGACTTTGCAAGTGTTGAATTCATGTCTATTGAGGATTAGTTGAGTTATGAATGAATTTGATGTTCGGAGATGACATTGATGGCATCTGGAGGCTTTTCTTTGCTTTGGATTGATATTAATGAATGGGGGAGGCCTTGTGATTGTCTGGAAGCAATTACTCAAGATGTATTGTGTTTAGAATACATGCAGTAATTTGGTTCATGAAGGAGAATGCATCTGTTATTCAAGAATTAATGTAATCATTTTCAATGAGCATAGCCTATACAGAAGATTAATTCTGAGCTACAAGAAAATATTTTTAATTTCTACGATCGTTAATGTGTCATTACTTATAATTTTGATAGAAAATTTAAAAAACTCACGTTTTCAGAATCAAAGAGAAGATAGCCTGTTACGAAACATGAAATTCACATTGTAAACTTGTACAGTGACGGAAGAATGCATGGTAACTGTCAGCAGAGATCGGGAACGAGAATTCGAACAAGATTAGGTTAGTTTCCAAGCGAGTCGACGGACAGCCGTGTCGTACGACACTTCGCCGCCCTAATGATCGGCTACGTTTGTCGAATTTAATTCCGGATACTCGATCCCTAAATGCCTCGGGGCGAGACGAAAGCCGGCTGCCATGAAATCGATTGGAGCATATCCCTGGTGGAGTTCGAGGGGTCGGATAGTTATCGGAAACGCGGCTAAAAACGATAGTAGCCATAGGAGACGGGAATGAAATACTATCTTGACCCTATTTACGAGCTAGTCGGTTTTTAGACTTTCTACGGATGAATTACCGGTACAAATTACTTTATTGAAGCTGAGTGAAGTTAAATATCTTTTATGATTGCTGTGATAAGTGCGTGACTTCACGCGACTTGCACTTGTTTATTCTTTAACAGGACATAACCTACATAATCTATATTTCTTTACAATACCGTATTTTCAACTAATAACATTCTATGGCTTTCCGAAAATTAATTTCAGGACTGCATTCGTCACTAAATTTCCGTAGGTATAAAATTATTAGATCTCCCTTGAATGTTATTATTTATCGTGTAATTCTTCTAATCCTTCTAAATCCATATTTTCCTCAATATTCCGCAGATAACGGAGATTTCAATGAAACTATTTGCTAAATGCTCATCACTGTCAGGAGAAATGAATTACCGCGTCGATTCAGCGACTGATTATGAGAACATTGATGAAACGTGCGTCTGTAGCATGGAAAATAATTAGCGGAGGCGGTGCGTGCACGGGAAGTGAAGAAGAGGGTGGCAGCAGGGCCGCCCGCGGAGAGAACGGCCCGTTGAAGGCACGCTGGAAATCTCGCGCGCGCGTGCACACCTCGCGACGTTAATCCATTTTCAGATAATCGTGCTCGCTGCCCGCCTAACCGTAACAAACCGGCGCGCCTCTGTTTCCCCATCGTGTACGGAGAAAACGACGCGCAACTGGCCCTTTTATGAATTTCACAACCATCCTGCGAACGTGTCCCCTCACACAAAGCCCTTAAAGTTGCAACGAACATCCCCAGTGGTGTGAGATTTTACGCGCACAGGGAGATCTAATCGGGAAGATGTAAATTGTATATCCTGCACGATCGTCTCTCCTGCGCCAAGAAGTATGACTATGAATTAAAAAAGTACGAAGATAAAGAAGAATCTTGATTCCTAAAGATGAGAACAGTGAGAAATTATATTTCTAAAATACTGAAATATTTTGCAGTATTTATCTTGAAGAAATCAATCGTATCAGAGATCAATAATAACTAAGAATACATAGAAGATACGTAAAATACTTTATGACAAATTACCCCAGCATGTACAAATCTTCTATTATACCTAAACCGTCATCAACGACAATCAGTTTCTCATAAACAATTACAACAACCATGAAAAGCAACGCAGAATGCCAAGAAGCTCGAATAACGATTGAATTCCGTAGTCAAACCAGCTGCCGCAGCCTTCGTTGACGTACGCCCAGTATTTTCAATTTCGAATATCATTTCACGGCACGTTGCCCCGTCGCGGGGTACACATTTCACGCGTGCACAGGTCTACATGGTTCAACACCCAGAGGATTCCCCTTTTTGCTACCTCATACGTACATGCTCTCTGTCTCTGTTCTACACATAGAAGAAATAATGAAAACTTTTGTCATGGGGGTCAACGTTTATCAAAAGGGATCAAAACATTTACAGAAAATCGATGATCAAAGATAATCGTGATGGCGGACGCGCACAAGTTGATCGAGGCAGTCAAGATCTTGGCCCGATATTTCTCTCCTTTTTTTCTCTCTTTCTTTCTCTCTCTATTTTATTTCCCTTACTTCTCTCCCCTTTCGGCTCGCAGTTGCGCAATCTTACCCCGATGCTTTGAACAGTCCCGTTTCACCGTCTGCTCCGCTCTTTCGAGCAGATTTATTCTATTTATTCGCTCGACCTCGAGGGAAGTCGGCCGATTACGTCGAAATTCCTTCTCCAAAGCCCTACGAGTCGACCCCTTTCCACTCTCTATCTTCTCCCCCCACCCCTCTCTCTCTCTCACACTACGCCAGCCAGCTTCAAGTGTTTACTCGCGTGTTCGAGTTCTGTCAGTATCACACGCTCTCCGCCAAACAAATCGATCGTCTCTCCTATCGCCGCCTCTTTTCGCCGATTTTCGCCCGCCTTTCGACTCGACCGATCCCCCGGGATCAGCAAGCTTCTGGAGAGAGACGAGGGAACAGGCAGATCAACTCGAAGATTGAACAATCTCCTTGACCATTTACAGATACCATAGTAACGTCTCTCAGGAGTTCTAACAAGATTTAATGGATCTAGTAAGGAATGTTAAATTACGGAAAATGGTCGATGAAGGTGTACTTACATGTCCAAGGATCGGCCACGTTGAACGACCGGCCTAGGTACGAAGTTCTTGTCGCCGGGTGCGAGGAGGGCCGGCTTGGCAACCGATGGACCACCTGGCGTGTTGAACGTCCGTCAACCACAACGTGTGCACGCTTATCCGGGCCTTAAAACCGCGTCTTCCTCGCTTCCACTGCTACGTCGCGTCTCAACATCTCGTCGTCACTTCGTTTCTATCTCACTATATCCACCAACAGTATCTTCCAACAGTGTCTTCCTCTCTTAATACACACGGAATTGTACTTTGATATTGTATCCTGATATTATTTCAGGTTTCAGGGTTGCTTCAAACGACGAGTCGTCAAAGAATATGGTCCGAGGAGGTCAGGGTGTCCCCCTGATTCACACGATCACCCTTGTCCGCCACTGCGTCGGAAAAAACAGAGGGAGAAGGATGGCGAATCCGTGACGAGAGGCAGGTCAGTACGATGCCTGAAGGGTGAAGATCACGCTGTCTGAGACACGATTTCTACCGCACCAGTAGCCACACACACGTTCCTTAGGACGTACTCGTATAATGACACTGGACGACACAACGAACTATAAAGGACACCGCTGAAGAGGCAGAAGGAACGAACGAACGAACGAGGCGGCTGAAAGCACCGGAGAAGGAGTAGGAGAGTAGTGCGAAGAAGTACGGCGAAGAGGGATGTACCAAGCGTTGGTTCCTGGGTGGGGGGGAGCGATTTGGGCGGCGAGTGACGAGTAGGGGGGAGCTGGAAAACCCGGTGGTTGTGCTCTTGCTCTTGCTTGCCTGCCTGCTTGCCTGCCTGTCTGCCAGTCTGGTTGCCTGCCTGAAGGGTTGCCTGGCTGGCTGTCTGGCTGGTTGTTCCGTCAGCCTAGCTCGCTTCGCCTCGCCTTTGCCTCTCTGTCTCTGCTTGCTTTCCGTGTGTCTGTCTCTTTGGCTGCGCAGGACCCGGCGCGCGCGACCCGGCCAAACCCAGAACCCAGCATGTAGGTACCGCGGGCTCGCATTCGAGCTCGAGCCACCCCAGCTGCTCTATCCCCTCCAGATAGGCAACCCCTCGGTCAGTAGCGTAGCGAGCTGTCTAGGGATCATGGTGTTAAGAAGCTCTTGTAAATTGGGAGATTTTAGTAGCATTCTGTATGTAGAAAATTGTATCTTTTCGTTATTGATTAGTTGTATTGATAAGAGAGGGGTAATTTTTTTCTTTTCTAAATTGTGCATTATGAAATTTATTGGACATCAGGTGAGATTTCACCAGGGGTGAAGAGATCGACGTCGATAGGCACGGAATATTAGTAAAATTTTCTACCCTCGAGGAGGCGAAAACTGGCTATTACGTTGTGAAGAACGTCTCGAGACTACTCCAAAGGAGAAGACGTTGCGCTCGTCCTACTTTCCTCCTTCGCC
>NW_017100397.1:1033267-1036084 GCF_001263275.1 Habropoda laboriosa | reverse complement strand
CCCTCCCTCTACTCGAATGGCCTGCAATCAAATACGTGCGCGTAAATGGACAGTTTTCAGCCGGAGGAATTTTAGGCTGACTGGCGTTGCTCGACCGTTCAACTGTTCTCGAGGAGATAATTAAAAGAGACCGCGAACGTGCGACGCTATCGATATCCAAGCGAGGCTCGTGTAATGGTGTATAAAAAATATCGAGACAGTCGAGAGAGAGAGAGAGAGAGAGACTTTCTTCTTGCTAATTAATTAAGAAAAATAATTGGTCCATTTGAGGGGATAACAATTACCGATATCAAAACGACGCTGATAAAGCGTCGTTAAACGATTGCGAAACGCGGGAATTATCGATTGCGACCCGCGGCTGTTCGCCACTCTTGAATTAGTTAGACAACAAGCCACAAAGCTGGCCCACCTCTCCTCCTTCTTTCTCTCTCGTTCCCTTCGCGATGTCAAGTAATTGCTATACCGTCTAACGAAATGTTACTTGTACAAATAAACCGTTACCGAAAGCGGGCTGATATCTTTGGAATCTCTAATGCTTATGCTATAAACTCCCAAAAATCACAATATAGCCGTACAACTCTAAACAATACTAATCTAATCTAACCTTGAAAACTAAAAAACAGAGAAACACATAAAAAAGAGCAATCGATGACAGGATTCACAGGGACGGCGGTTTGAAAAACTCGTCGCGACGCCAGCTGTGTATCATCGTACGCGCGGGAACGGTTAACAAGGCAAACAGCGGAGGGATATTTACACGCAACGTGAAAGAGATATCCGTCGCCGTTTTGGCTGTTTCATAATTTATCGCGCTAGGTAAGAAGAGGCGTCATTTCGCTTCTCGCGACAATGCCTGTGAGATTGTCCGTCTTCGCCAGTCGAGAAGAGCGCATAATGACGCTAAATTTCTCACGACTCGAGACGACCGGTGTATTTTTCGTCGAGTCCTCCATTAAAAAGTATCCGCTGAACGTGTGCAGCAAGGCTTGTTTTCTTAATTGCGCGTCGATGCTTCAGAATGTAAATCTCCGCGACAAGAAGAACGTTCGAGCATCTTGTCTGGCCTCCAGGCGTTGTTTTAACCCCTCGGATGGTAACAATGGGCGACAGAAGAAAAATATTACATTGGAAGATTACTGCAGTAAATGTAACATCCTTCTTCTTAATTACAACTTATACAGTCCGTGGAGAATTTTATTTCTAAAGGGAAAAAAGAAGTGTGTTATATGTAAATGGGATTGGCAGAAATCTTGGGTTAAATTCGAGAAAACGGTGGTAGAACGATAGTCGTCAGTCACTTAAAAGTGGTCCTAGGCACTTGAGTGCCGCCTTACGGCACTAACGACAACGCCAGCCCCCTCTCCATACCACCGATTCCGCCCCACCGTGCTCCCCTCTCCAGGTCAAGCTCCGCGATCAGCATCGAGCCGCACCGGCGTATACCTATTTCACCGTGCCGTGCTCAGTGGATGAGGCTGGACGAGACGTTTCGTCTGTACGTGTACAACACTACTTTGCTCTTCCTACCAATCAACCATAGAGTACACACAGTTCTGGAGAAACAGAAAAAGAAAAGAAGGGGTAATTGGTGGTTAGAAAATTGTCGTATTTTTTTTAAGCTGTTCAAGGTCTTTATATGTATTGCTTCGTAGAATTTTTACTCTTGTCATTAGAGATAAAGAATGACCGTCTGAAATGTCTGAGGCCATTTTTCACCATGTTAAACCTAACCTCTAGAACATGATTGACACACTCCACTTCTTTTACTATGAATTCCACTTTTTCTTGCTTCACCGGAAAGGCTGATGATCATTCTCTCCCTCTACCTTCGTCTTCACGTGATCCTGAGCTAAATCCTTTCCTCGACCTTGTTTTTTATACTGAACATTTTATATGAAACCGAATGATCACGAATTTGTATCCAAACAGATCCACTCTTATCTGCTTCTTTTTTTAAACTTTTAACAACATTTTCACTCGGGTCGAGGTGAGCCTTGCCAACAAAGAGAAGATACGGTACGACGGAAATACGTGATGCATAAGAATGTACGATCGATAAAGATTTTACAGTTTTCTGGCTTAACGCGTTGCTCACGTGACAACGCTTTCAAACAGTTCTCCTCGCGTCTTTCTCCTTCAGTTTCGAGGAAGTATTTATGATCAGTCTGAGCAGTGTCGGGAGGTATTATTCCAAGAATTGTTGACAGAAGGGACAAAAAGGGTATTCAAGCTGACTAAAACAAGGAAAAAGGGGGTGGTAGTCTCTCTTGCTGCGTAACTAAACCAAGAATTAACAAGAACTTGGGATCCTATCATCCGTTATATCATTATGATTAGAGCCAAAGTATCGTGTTCCCCTTGTCCAATCTACGACGAGCTATACTCCCCTCGATAAGTCATCAGAAAATACTCTGCAACATTAAAAGGCTATAAATTAATTAATTGCTTCCTTTTTTTTAAATTTTCCTGGCGATGTACTTTCTACACATTTAACCATTTCATGGCTAGCGGGAGGCATATGTCTCACTTGAGTACTCAAACAAAAATTGATTACAAAAAAGTTAGAAAAATAAGAAATTCTTAAAGGAAATAATTCGGTTAAAGAAAGGGTTAAAGTCTTACTACTATATAAAAAAATTAGATAAAAAAAAATATTCCTTCCAACATCCTCTACAGTTTTCTGTCTGATTGACCTACTTAAGTATGAAACACCCTATAGATGGTCAAATATCCATCTGAACAGGTACAAACATCCACTGACTTATGAACAGGAGTGTACCCTCTCTACCAAGTCGCGAGAAGCTTTCCACCTTCTTC
>NW_017100397.1:1028481-1033207 GCF_001263275.1 Habropoda laboriosa | reverse complement strand
GTTTTCCAATCAATCGAACTCCATGAACGAGACGCTCGTCGATACATAAAGCGGAGGGATACGCGCTGAGATCTCACGCCGATAATTAGCCGGGGATCGAAACCTTCCTTCGAGCTTCAGAGTCGCTTCGAAAGGACGCGCGGGATCTGTTTTCACTCTGCGGCCGATCGATTGCGGAGTAAAAAGAAGCAAGATGTGCATAGATACCTCGAACGACGGTTCATATTAAAGCGACGGGGTGGAAGGGGGAATTTTCGTACATCCATCACATCTATTTTCCAGCCTGCATCAATTTCTAAGCATCCAGCCGCCACTGAACAGAAAACGAATTGATATCGGCAAAAGAAATGTTCGTCTAAAATCCACCATTTCACATGAAGCTAGGAAATAGTTCATTTTCCATAGTGGTCCCTTTTCGTTGCGAAAGAAACTTAATGTCAGCCAAAGTAGCTAGAGCTCGTCCTTGTCACCACGAGCAATCTCAACGGACGCTATTTTCAGTTCGACCCTGAATTTTAATGAGCGTTACAATCATACCACCGCGGACAGCGCTTTGGGACTACCGCCGAGGCTCTTGGACGGCTTTAAGAATCCTTCCACGCGCGAAACGGTGTATTGCATGGCCATAATTCACTCCCTTTCTCCTGAGGATTCTTACATCTGGTTTAGAAGCCGACTCTCAGATCATAAGACTCTTCAGAATGAATTTTTTGAGAAAATAAAGAGACAGAAGCGGGTCTAGGGAGCGAGACTATAACCAGCCAATGCTATAGTGGGGTACACGTTACGTTCTCTAGTGATCTTTAACCGCCAAATAATTCGATTCTAACAATATAAGAAATAATTTCACTCCTTAACCCCTTTCATTACAATAACGTGTAACACTCGTGTTACAGATCCTATATCAAAACTAGATAGCACAAGTGTGACTCATAGCATAGGTTACAATCCAAGCATGATAAACACGAATGCGATTTATGATTGCTATGAACGCTACATTCAACTATCGCGCATTGTTTGTTGTGTGCAGTCGCTAAATGTGTGTACACATAATTTAGGTCATTCTTGTTTTTGCTCTAGTTATCTATAATTTTTCATTGAATTAATATCCTTAGTAATGGCACAGATAGACAAAACACATTAACGGGCATTGTCTTAATGCAAAAATTAAACGGTCAACTCTAAGCGCGTGTAATGATGTGAAATATTGTAAGACAAGGAGTAATACAACCAAATGGATATTCGAAAAGTTTCAGAGAAAAGAATTCCTTGCCATTCGAAGGGTTCGTTCGTGTATCAGTTTCATCACGATCGGTCTGGTAAGTTTTCGTTTTCTCACTTCCATATTTTGCACTGAAAGCAGCCTTAAAGAGAGCGGTGCAAAAAGATTCACTCTCGGGCTGCCGGGGCGGATCGATGCCACGAGCAAACAGCGAACGCTTCGTCAAAATCGAGCATCGTCGTAGAATGTTTGTATTCATCCGTGGACGGACACCGTTTATTGCACTTTACCGAAGAAAATGTCACCTGGCTTCGCAAGGAGCTGGATTTTTGAATCGACGACGATACATTATTTAACGATGAGATTGTTTAGCGGTCAGGAACGCGTCCGAACATGGAACGTGTACGTCTATATGTATACATATATAGGATTTAGAAAATGGACGATAGCTAGTAGCATGGGATATAGGAAGTAAATATTCACCGTTACGAATCTCGTTAAAATCCCTGGGGGACCTAGGCAAGGCTGTTCCCTTGTTAGCTTTCTCCCGCACTCCCTCTTCTTGCTCTCATCGTTGAAAATACGTGTCCCCGTGTAATATCGATGACAACCAAGTATACCTAATTCATTTGTATCCATTCAATCTTTCTGCGTCTGATGTGGATAACGGTTTGTCGTATGATTTCTCCTTTGGAACCGTGAACAGGTATTTTAGGAATATAAACTCCTGGAATTAAGAGCTTTGGAAAATTAAATATGTCAGAAAATTATTTCATTTCTATGTTTAAAAATTATGCGAGTCAGGATCAAAAAGGCGGAAAATCTTTTTCTCGACGAAGGTTCACCAAGAGATTAACAATTGCAGGAATTAACGTTAGCACGAAGATTAGATACATCGTGCAAAGATGTAGTCAAGACATGGAGGGTCTAGCGTCGCTGATACACTAATTGAATTAGTTATTTCGAAGCGGAAAGTTAAGGGCACGTCTGCGCTAAGTTTTCAAGCTGAAATAACTCAGAGAATCGACGTGGTATAGTAGCGAGGGGGCGCGCGCGCGAGCACACCCCAGCCAAGTTCTTATTAAGCCAAAAGTTTCATTTGATACTGAGCATCAGTATTATTTAATTATCAATTCAAGGGTACGCCGTATAAAACGAATCGATCTCGGTCGAACGACATTGTACAAAATGTCCGACGTGAATATAAAACAGCTGACGGGATCGATCTTCGAAAATTCGACACGCGCCATCGTCGACACATTACACTTCATAGCCCGCTTGTTTTTCCACCGATAAATCCAAACTCGTTCGGCCGCTCTGCTGAAATATTCCGACAGTTTGCATGAGAAAAAGTGCGAAATACAAATTACGAGCGCATCAAATCGAATCGTTTTTTATTCGAATAGAAAAAGTTCGTACTGATCGCCAATTTTGTTGAAAGTTTCTAAAATAACGCGAGAACATTGGCAAAAAAAAAATATATTGAAAGTGTACTTTAACAATAACGTCCGTATTTCTTCGATTTCACCTGAGAAATAAAAATTATGTGTAGTTTTCCTTCGAATTCGTTTTAATAAATGTTATAAAAATTGTATAGACAAGATGGCGGGTTTCTATCTAATGAAAATACTTAAATTTGGAGGAAAAATGGAAATGAGACTTAGAAATAACGAATTAAGAACGGAACGCGTAACTACCTATGTAGTGATGAAGTGAGAGGAACTGCGTACCAATGAGTGAGTGAGTGTGTGTGTGTGTGAAAGAGAGAGAGAGAGAGAGAGAGAGAGAGAGGTGGTAATGGCAGGCCGGACCAGAGTAGAGGTTATTCCACTTGCAGAGATTGGACATAGGTTCGCCGGTGATGGCGGGACGATTTCAGCGGTTTCGCCACGCTTTTAGGACTATGATGTATGTAAGCATGCTTTTCATCCATGCGGCCTGTAACATTAACGTACGACGCATTAACACGTGCCAAGGATGTAAATCAAGGGACCACGCAAAACCGTCGCCTGGTTTTTCGGTAGATATTCATTAATGGTAATCGAATGATTAATATTGTTTCGCTGTCTAATTTTCATCGAGCTATCCCATTGTTAATATGGCGACTAATTAGACGAAGGACGCAATTATAGTCGACGAATGGCACACGTTCGAGTGGAAATTCTCCGATAAAGTGCGGAACACGGAAATTGAACGGGCACGCGAGCGCCCTATTTCGACGAAAGTTACGAAATATTTAGAGCGTGGCGGAACAATTAAAGCGCAATAAAACATTAAATAGCACCGGTATTAATGACTATGCACGTGTTGACTAGTAACGTTTTGTTTTGGTCGTTGTACGATCGAAATAATCGCGGATTGCTGTTTCACAGACAAACTGAAAACGTAATTTCGATAGTTACTTTGAAGGCAATTTACTGCACGTGAGGTGAAACGTAAGAAGAGCACCGATTCACGTCTTTTTGTGTCGTACGCCAGTGATGCTCATTTGTATAATTCTGGAGGTAAATACAGTGATGCACATTTAATTGTCGCTGAATAGATACTGGGTTAGGACAGTCAGGCGTATACATATATTTTGACATTTAAGCGTGTATTACGGTACATTACTAATGGATAAAATTTACTGCGTATTACAAATTACTATGTGGTGCACGTACTTTAAAACTCGATAAATCAATTTCTGCAAGCATCACTGGCGCAGAAAATAGTAGTATTGCATGTTTGGACTGTGGATACGTTCTCCTCGATATGTTGCTTGAACGATCGCGTGCTCATTGGGCGGTATTTGTCGGACCACTGTCAGACGCTGTTCCACTTGTACGATCAAGTACAGGCGCACAGTGATTGCGTCAATACACTTAAACACATTCTTCGACGACTATAGGAAAAACTTATCATTTCAGAGATGAGTTTTGTATAACTGTTCCGTGCACGTGAAAGGATGAACGAGATCACGCGGGCAGAGCTGGATAAAAATTTACGAATGACATGGTTCGCTTAGGTAACTCGACTGATTTGTAGCTCAAACTATAACAACTTATTTTCAGAGATTCAGCAGGTTGATACCGCTCACGAGAGAATGTAATTTATTACGAAATTTAAAAAAAATGAAACAGACAGTGATACATGAAGGAATACTGTATATACATAATGTCTACAATTTCATTCTAAAAATATTAATCTTTTATTCATTTCATGTGACAACAGTAAATAGCAGAGTCCTTTTCTGGATCAGGTTTTATTTGAATCTTTTCGTAGAAAAATGTAATACTTTAAATTACCTAGTCAGGATTCGAACTGTGAACGCTGTACGCGCTAAGGAGTCTCGATATCACGAGCGTTTTGAAACGCTGAAACGAGGGAGTTTAATTGTACCGCTTCGCTGCAACCAATAGATACCCTCTTCTCTATTTCTGCCAGCTTAATTATTAAATCGATAAGTATTGAATCTGGAAATTCAACTGAAATGAAATGATTAAAATATCTGATGTCTTTCTTGCG
>NW_017100397.1:970208-1028379 GCF_001263275.1 Habropoda laboriosa | reverse complement strand
GTCTTTCTTGCGAAGTTATATAATAAATATAGTACATACTTTTATTTACAAATAAATGGAGCTCTGTTAATATATCTTGCAATGCTAGTCCCTTCTTGACTTTTATGTCTTGTATTTCTGTATAAACATGTGTTAAGAAAACTAGTGTTTGAAAGATAACAATGATACTTGTTCATATAACAAAAAGGATACTGCAATAACATAGTTCATACGATTCATTCAATAACCAGTTGACTATATTTTTTATATCAATTGGAAGAGGGTGGCCAATACATGAATAAACATTTTCCTCTGTGACTGCACCAAAAGCAAGCCATGTACTTTGGAGTACATTCAAAACTTTTCTCATATCCCCTCCACTCAGTGTTATCAATGCTTGCTTTCCATCTTCAGAAACATTTAAACTAAAGCATATATGTTATTAATATGTGTAACATGGTTTTAGTACAATAGGTAGACTTACTCTTCTTCTTTGATAATAGTGTTTAGCCTTGGTATAATTTGATCTGTAGACAATGGTCCAAACCTAAATTTAGTGCATCGGGACTGAAGAGCAGGGATAATCTTACTGAGGTAATTACATATGACACAAAACCTTACATTGTCCGTGTACTTCTCTATTACTGAAACAATCTCTGAATAGAACATGTCTTCATGTTTGAAACAAGCAATTAATGTCAGCACTTACTTCTTCGAAGAGCATTCTGAGCATCATTTGTCATAGCATCGGCTTCATCAAGAATAATTAATTTAAAACCAGTTTTATACATTGCACTGGTACTTGCAAAACTGAGAATTTGGCCTCTCACTATGCCAATGCCTCTGTCATCTGACGCATTCAATTCTAATACCTGTGTGGTAAAAATATATAATCCAATAAGTTTTATAAAATGAGAATGCTGTTTAATAAATGATCAAACCATTGAATTATATTGTCCTGGTGTGTACAACTTGCGTGCACAAGCAAGTATTGTACTGGTTTTTCCTGTGCCAGGTGGTCCATATAAAAGTAAATGAGGAAGTTCATTTTCATCAATGAATTTATTTACTGTAACAAAAACGAATTTTCGATAATTGTATATCCCTATAAAATCATAAAAGTAATGTAAATACAAACTGGTTTTAATAATTTCCTCGTGAGATATTAAATCGTCCAATAGCTTTGGTCGATACTTTTCGACCCTGTAATAATGAAAAATAAAAATATAGTTTTATCTGCTTATACAATCATTTTTAGAACGGAGTTGGGAACTAAATGTAATATTTACCATGGTAAATTGATGCACTGTACAGGTTTCGCTGTCATGGCTTATTATTCGTACTTTTATTACAAATCTCGTAAAAAATGACACGCAAGGTTAGAATCCACGTTTTGGCGCCTATTTTATTTATGTTGGCTACGAGTGATAAAAGTGCGCCACTTTTTCAAACAGAACATTCTAATTGGTTGATGAATTTGTCCAAATTTATCATGAAAAAAAAAATAATTTAAATTGTTTTATGTTTAATGAAGATCAGATCTCAATTAAAACAAAAGATTTATATTTCATTTCTAAACTTTGTAGACGATATTTGTCAATAAAAGAAGCAATTTGAATCATGAGTAATTCAGAATTGTGTCACCAAACTCCCGAGTACATAATGCTCACTAAGATTCGATTTAAATTAACCTTAACGGAATACAAAAATGACGATAATTTGAAAAACGAATTCCTCAACATAATTACACGCGAAAATATGACTCATTATTATCAAAATGCGTGCAAAGAATTTAATTGGAAAATTGACGAAGATCTACTGTACAAGATGAAGCATGAAAACGAAATTATATTGCAGAAGCTAGAATCTTCCGACAATTCGAATTTCGAAGATACCGAGAAGGAAAATTGTAGAAAAAAATTGGATTTCTTCTGTGAAATTGGTGATCTGGATCATGCCACAGACATTGCAAATTCAATTTTTAAAGACGAAACCAATTCAACGAGTATTAGAGTTGAAGCGGCGTTTGCTTTATTTAGAATAAAGTACATAAAAAATAATGTTCGTCTGATGGGAAAAATGATTGCTGAAATAACGAATTTAATAGAAAGATCTTGTTCGTCGGGTAGCAATTGGTGCTGTAGAAATAAATTGAAGGTATATGAAGCTGTTTATTGTCTTACAACAAGAAACTTTCCGCGTGCAGCATCGCTTTTATTAGACTGCATCCCCACTTTCGAATCCTATGAATTATTACCATTCAAAGAGGTTGTTGAATATACAATATTATCAGGAATAATTTCCCTATCCCGGTCAGACATTGATTCTCAATTTAATAACAATGGGTTCCTACAACAAGCGCTGCTTACAGAGTCTCCCAAATACAGGGAATATTTTTATTCTCTCTACGATTGTCATTACAAACAATTTTTCGAAAATTTAGCTTGGATTGAGACCGAACTTAGGACGAATTGTTTACTTCGTGCCCATTATCGTTATTACGTGAGGGAGATGCGTTTAAAAGCATATTCCCAGCTCTTGCAAGCGTACAGAACTATTAATTTAAGTAGAATGGCGATGGAATTCGGCGTGACAGAAGAGTACATAGAACAGGAAGTAGCATGTTTTATTGCCAGTGGTAAATTGCATTGTAAAATCGATAAAGTGGCTGGAATGATTGTCACGATTAGCGCCGCCGGTTGCAACAAGGGCCAAGCGCCTACTGCCACATGCAATCGAGGATTAATCTACCAAAATACGATAAAAAAAGGCGATGCGTTACTTAATCGATTAAAAAAACTTGGTCAAGTTATCGATTATTAATTTTACAGTAACTTTTCCTTAAAAATTATTATGTTGATTGAACTTGATATATCGTGTAATAGATAGTACTGACAACGATTTCGGGCGCCACGTACTATTTATTATTTTCTGTTCTAATTACATTGACGTTCTTCGTAAGTTTAGAATAAGTGTTGTATGATAACATAGGAAATATTATTCATAAAACAAAGTACTATGATTTGAATTTTTCAGTAAATTATAATAGGAAACATAGCGTTGGAAATTTGTCAATATCTTCCAGTGTAGTGAGTTGTTTACATCTTAACCTTATTCATGTAAGATTTAAAAATCAAGTTTATTTTCTGGAATGTTCTTCTTCATTTCAGTAATTGTCAACATTTTAATGAATTATGGCTCAACGAATTCTTACGAAATATCCTAGATCCATTTACAAAGGAACAAAAGAAATCAAGCAACATTTCAATTATCTGCTTGTAATGGATTTTGAATGTACTTGCAAAAAATTTGAGAAAATTGAACCTCAAGAAATTATCGAATTTCCCTGTGCAGCAGTTTCTACAACAAGTTGGCAAATAGAGAACGTGTTTCACGAGTATATTAAACCAAGATTTCATCCCCAACTTACTACATTTTGCACAGAACTCACAGGAATTATACAAAGCATGGTGGACAATCAACTACATTTCCCAGAAGTGTTTAAAAAATTTTGTAAATGGTTAGAAGAGAATAATTATTTTAAAGATGGAAATGATAGTGCATTTGTCACATGTGGTGATTGGGATCTCAAGCACATGTTACCATACCAATGTAAACTAGACAAAGTGTCACTACCTGCACAGTTCTCAAAATGGGTAAATTTGAAAGGTAGTTTCTGCGATGCAACAGAATTTTATCCACGGAGCTTAATAGATATGCTTTCACATTTTGACCTTCCTGTACATGGAAGAATACATTCTGGCATTAGTGATGTAGAGAACATGGTTAAGATAATACAAAATTTAAACTCAAAATACAATTTTGAATTTAAAATAAATAGTGCACAAACTGATGTTTGGCAACAATATATAAAACATAGGTAGGTTTAAAGACATACCATTAAAGGAAACAAATTTGTTGAAAACTAATTTATTAATAATAAAATATTGCTCGTATAAAAATGCAAAACTACAGTGTACTCTGTATAATAAATATTTCAATAAAAAAATTAACTCTAAAACTTCAATTTACAATCGTTTAACATTGACCCTTATTTGTACATCAAGTTTGTTATTCTCTGTATAAATCTCAAGAATCGCATTCAAGTTGCGTTCTATTTTTCGTTTGCACTGTATCTTCAACTGAAAGTCCCTTCGCGTTGGTATCATTCCCTCGGCTGGAACAACACTTAGATACTCTGTATTTGATAAAGAAGTTTCAAACGGTTGTGCCACGGTACAAGAACTTTTTATTGTTACAATTGCTTCCGTTCTAGTCGGTGGAGTTAAAAATACAAGGGATGGGCTAATCATAAAATGACCGGTATTCATATCGTTCTGAAGTGTACTGTTTCCTGCTAGTGTGCTGTAAATTTTTTAATCAAACATAAATGTTTCTGAAAACTTTCAACGACTAAGAAGTTAATCACACTTACTCAGACGGTAAAAAACTTTCTCCATTTCCTTCGTATATATGGCTGTTATCACTGCAAAGGGAATAAAACATCTGTGACTCGTCTGCATTATCATGAAGGACAGACAGCGTTTCATCGGCACATGCTTCCATCGTTAGCATTATTTCGTGTTGACGAATTCCTCGACAAAGATCTCCAAGATTTTGCTGAATAACATACAGATTAATAAAACACTTAATTATCAAAATAATTAATTAAGTATACATACCACAGAATCTCGGATAGCGCTTATATCTGACGTTATCTGTTCGCCAGGGAAAGCTTTACATATCGGATGAACTATGTTTCTAAAAGCCTCGTTTTCATTTCCATTGAACTCGCCGATTTCTTTCATTTTATTGTACAATCTAGAAATTTATTTGAAAATTAGTTTATAACAATTATCTTAAAATTTAACAATTACTCACCTACGAATACGCCAACGTGTAGGTTCATCTCCATGACTGATTAATAGCGTTCCTACATGTGATACGTCAGACCGCCGTAATAATGCTAAGTCTTCTTTTCGCGGTTGAAACTCTAAACTCACCCATTGAATTTCCTTTGGATTCAGTAGTAATTCGGTTGGATTTACTTGCCAGCTCGATACCATAGTAGGATACACAGCTGAAATAATTTAGAAACATATTTAAAAAATGATAGTTCGGTTCTATTATGCATTTAACTAAAATACCTTTTGGCACCAATTTTATTTTAACGTATGAACATAGATCTCCGATGTTTTGCAATTTGATCTTTGCATTTAAGGAACCTCCAGAATTTAAAATACCAAGGGATAACCACATTTTTCCACTGGTGTCTTTGAATGCCTCGGAAATTTCAACCTTGCTATAACCACCGTATCCATAAAGATATAGCTGTAAATAATACACTGCCTGTTAACTAATTCCTAATAATATATCAATAAGTATACCTACCACTTTCGAGGGTCGAGATTCATTGTCTTCTCTTCTAGGCTCATAATGTCTGAAGACTATTTTCCCCACAGCTGCGCCCATGTGATGGGGGCTAAATACAACAGACAGCGTCCTACTTTCTGAACCTTGTAGGGGCAGTACAATATTTGTACCAACAGCTTGCCGTTCTCGAAGAAACTAGGAAAAATTCTTATAAATATTTTTGCAGCTATAAATTTTTCATTATTTTTAAGATGGACGATATGCATTACCCGAAAGTTTTTCTCACTGTCCGAAATAATAGCTTGGATCTTAATCTTATTGTTGCTTGTATTACGAATGGTAAATTCCTTGATTTCTGATTTTCCTGTCTTTACACTATTCCATACCAAAGCAGCGTGTGTTGTTCTTATAGGAATCTTGTCTCCAGCAACAGTCGAACCAGATACCGAGCTGAGGGGTGAATTTCTGCCAGATATACCTGATCTGTTATCGTAAAGAATAATTTTAGATTTAACACACGTTACTTCATAAAAATTTAATACAATATACTCTGTCAAACTTACTTGTTCGAAATCACGCTATGAGGAGATGACGGAGATCTAGTAGATGATGAATATTGAGGTGTTTCGCAGCGAATGAAATTTTCATTTTCCGCCTCGGTATATGCGCTGGATTCTCCAATTACAGAATAGTGATAGACATTATTAACTGCGATTAATTTAATCTTCATATACCTATGAATATAAATTAAAATTAATACAGATAAATTCATGGTATTATGTACATTTATGAAACATTTCCTCACATTTTGGCAACGTTCAAATTTTGTTGTTTATACGTGACATGGAAACAGCCAGTTTCGTTAGGTTGTACGAACAAGTTTTCCGGTTGTATCGAGAAATATTTGGAATTCTTTGTTGATTCGATGTCTTGCACGAATGACGCGGATACTAACGCTGGCATAGTCCCCAAATTTATCACAGTCAATGGTTTGCTTTGTTTGTTAGGAACGATCAACGGTAGATCTGTGTCGATTACTTGTATCTTACAAGTTCCCACTTGTACGAGAAGAGGAACTTCTTTGACGATTATACTATCTTCTGAAGTATTTGCAGCTTGAATAATTAATGTGCCATCATGATATTGTAAAGATTGTTGTTGCATTTCTGTAGTTTGGTGCAAGACACCTATACACTTGATATTCGTGGTGAATACCTCTTGAGGCTTAAGCGTTACATGTTTCAATTCATTAGAATTTTCTAGGCTGAATACTATCGGTCCATTCTGAATAAAATTTAAAAAAATATTTAGAAAATAAAGTCTGTATAAAATTATTTAATATTATCACCTGTAATATGGAAAATTTGATAGGAACATTGACGCTGTTTTTGTTCTTAATTGTAATAGGTAAAACTGCTGTACTGTTCTCAACAACACACTGAAAGTCTAACTCCTTTTTCTGAGAGGGATTTAAGATACTGATATCGATCTCTTCAGGCTTGAGACAGATAATGTGTTTCATAATCCACTCGGATCTCGTTACCATATCCGATACTGTTATGTTTATAACTGTTATAATTGGTTTGCTCATTTTCATCACTGTTACTCCAATCTAAAATAGTTACCTTTTAATTTTCATACCATCGTAAACTTTGTATTTACTTTTTACCTTAGCATGTTGTTCGGAATTTGGTTTAATAAGAATAACATCTTTTGGTAATGTAAGTCGAACATTATGCTTGTCCCCTTGCACTTGGTGTACGCTCAGCGAGCAGATGACCCATCTATCGCTTTTATTTAAGAGTTCGATATTAGCCTCTCTGGACATACCCACGATACAGCTGCACAATTCTTCTGTGTGTTCTCCAATTGCAACATCTACAAAATATACAAATTAATAACTGAAAAAAACACCAAATATAAAGAAAGATACACTCATGTTATTATATCATACTATTAAAGTGAGATTGAGTGCCTTGCAAATTTGAGAGATCTTGTATAAATGTTTCTGTTTTGTCTTTATAAGAAATATTTTCCTGTTTTATATTTTCTTTCTTTCCTATTTCTTCTTTTTCAAGATCAAATGATATAAAATCTAAAATTAAGGATCTTCCTTAAACCAAATTGAGTACAGAGACTTAATGTGTTTGTTAGTCAAGTAAAATTTTAAAAATGAAACTGTACCTTGATTGTACAAAGGTGGGATGTTTCCATTATTTCTTTCTTTCTTAAGCTCCTGACAAGCAGTTTCGAAACAGGTTCTCGCACCTACATTGGAATCGAATGATAACATCTCTGGAATAGAATGTTTACTGTTTACTACTTCATTGGTAATTTTACTGTCCAAAGACAATTTTGTTGAGAGATTTAATAACCCCATATTTTTTTCGAAATGTTCAATATTCCTGCTTGATGTAGCTGGCATGGATTTTCTATTTGAAGGTAACAACGTGTAAGTATCTCTTTCTGGCTTCTCTTCCATCATTTGCATAGATTTTTTCTTCTTCTTTGCCATGATAAGTTGATCCACCAATCTTCGTGGTGTACCATTATCAATATCTTGTAAAGCTCGAGCAATACTTGTTAAACTCATGATGCTTTGTTCTTCTATTTCTTTCGTTGTACTCGGTATATTTTGTTGACTTCTATCTTTATTGGTATAGGATCCAACTAAGGATTCTGCAGAAAAAAAATTATCCTTCACACATAATACGAATTTTGTTTTAATGAATATACTTAGTACCTTCTGTTATCATAGTTGAATCAACCAAAGGTATAAGTTGACCTTTCTTTTGGGGGCTGTTTACAGATAAACCTAAACTTGGTCTTCCTGGCGCATTATCCGATAATTCTCCGAAATTTCCACATTTTCTTCTGAAAAACTCATCCACGGATAACTTGCGCCCAGCACAAGACCTAAAATTTGATCGTATTATGCTTGTGATTCAAATATTTACAGAGCTAGAAACTTACTCTACTGATAAGTCTAATTCACCAATGATACCAGAAAAACAAGATAAGTTTAAGTATTCTTTTTCCTTAGGAACTGTCATGGGAAGAGCATAAGAATAATTTTGTTGCCAAGATAGTTCATCAGCCAGCATCTGACTGGCCATTTCAGAAGCAGGACGAAATTCTTCATTGTTAAATTGAGCCATCAGCTCAGCAGTTGTTGTATCACATGTTAATGTGTTCACATTCTTATTTGATAATGCTGATATACATTTTTCTGAACTCCTACTTAATCCTGATGAACGTGCACTTATCTCATTTGGTTCAAAAAGAATACTACTTGCTTTTTTAATACCTGAATGCAATGTGTTTCTATTCTGCAGATTAGTCTGACTAGAATAAACAGACTGACTTGAATCAATTAAAGTTAAAGGTGTAAAATTACCAGATAAGTTCTGCATATTTGCATTATTTTCTTTGTTTGTATCTGCAATAATCACCAGGTGTATGCATTACTACTTTACAGATAAAAAACTATATTCATAAATCTGATCTCATGTGTTTAAATCATAAGTTTTTACCATATATAATGGATGTAGTCTTTATATCACTACATCTCTGAAGTAATCTCCTAGCAAGTTCACGTTCTGTATCCAATTTACTGTCACCTTGCTTCTCTGTATCTCCCATTCCACTCACTTCAGCTAAAACTAAAAAAATTCATTGTCGAATGAATGTATCAACATAGTTTATGTGATATACAAGAGACTTACAGGAAGAGATATTATTGATTATACCAAGAGATGAATCATCAGACTTTTGTATCACATCATTCTTGCCTGCCTTAGACTGTTTGTACATGTCTTCAGCAACATCCCTGTCAAGGAACTTATTATCTAATCTGAAAAGGAATTGTTTCAATATTTTTTTCTTTTTTAGTATTTCACCATCAATCGAATTACATTACATTATTTAAACAACTAAAAATTAAAAACTTACGTGCTTTTTCTTTGTACCGTGGAAGTTGCTTGCGGTTGAGGAGTGTTTAACACAGTCACATCGATAAAATCCGCCCCCGTGGGCTTGGGTGGCGTGAACATTATCAAAATATTTCTTTATTTATCGCTCGATTATACTGGCCAACGATTTCTTATAGAAACTCTACGTACGTATAAAAGGTTTTGAACGATTTACTAATCGCCTAATCTTTGAAACAAAGGAAGTTTGTATCATATTACTCTTAACGTATTACTTGACAGTTGATCGATTTTAGCGTTCAAATTTGAAAATATTCTGTGGTTACTAATCATAGAATACAAAACTCGTACTATGTCAGATCAACGACTCGTATATCGGTGAATATAATGAAACTGCCATCTGGATTAAATGGTACTAAAGTAACACCATGTGCGTCGTCGACAGGGCGTATCGATGGCATACATATGTATAATAATGCCGTGAAAGATACTCGGAAAAACGTAAAGCTACTAATTAACTGTAGTAGTGAAAATGTTTAAAAATAAAAATATCTTTAGTCTCATCATGTATTGATGAAAGTTAATGAATATTAAGAAATATGTTCTGACTTCATTACGACTGAATGAAGGTTTTGTACTTTGAAGATCGCAATAAAGATTGTAACATATTGACAATACAATGGACGAAAAGGTAGCGATAACGACAGAAAGGAACAGATTAAATTATGAGAATAAATTGATATTGGCACCTATGGTGCGAATCAGCACTCTTCCTATGCGTCTTCTTGCAATTGACTACGGTGCTGATATAGTGTATACGGAGGAATTAATAGATTGGAAATTATTGCGATCGTTTCGACGTGAAAACGGTAAGAAAATGTTAGTATTACAAAATTATGAAAAAATATTTCTATTCTATTAAGGGAACAAAAAAGTTACTTTCATATATTTCTCTTCAGATGTTCTGGGAACAGTTGATTACATAGACAAAACAGATGGAACTGTTACATTTCGGACCTGCCCTAGAGAAAGAGATAAAGTAGTCCTACAAATTGGTACTTGTGATGCAACAAGAGCATTGAAAGTTGGCAAAATGATAGAACAAGATGTTGCTGGGATAGATTTAAATATGGGCTGTCCTAAACTGTTTTCCTTGGTAGGAAAAATGGGTGCAGCTCTTCTACAAGAGCCAGAAACAGCCAGAAATATTCTGAAAACCTTAGTAGATAATCTGAGTATTCCAGTGACGTGCAAAATACGTGTATTACCAGATTTGAATAAAACCTTAGAACTCTGTGAACTTTTGCAATCAACTGGTATATCTGCAATAGCAGTACATGGTCGCACTGTTAGTGAAAGACCACAGCATGCTAATCGTAATGTAGTATTGAAAGAAATTTCAAATAGACTTTCAATACCAGTTATAGCAAATGGAGGCTCAAAAGAAATACAGAAATATTCTGACATTTTCAAGTAATACCTCGGTTAAAATTCTGTTCCTTAAATATTTTTATTTTGATGTAATTCTAGTTATTTACAGATTTAAAGAAATAACAGGGTGCAGTAGTGTGATGCTTGCTCGTGCAGCAGAATGGAATTGTTCCATATTTAGTAAAGAGGGTTTACTTCCTATGGAAGATGTGATAAAATCATATTTAAAATATGCTGTGAACTGTGACAACCCACCTTCCAATACCAAATACTGTATACAAAATATTCTTAGGGAACAACAGGAATCAGTACTAGGCAGAAAGTTCCTCAATTCTCAAACTTTAGAACAGATATGGTATGATTTATATTATTCAAGTAATGTGACTGGGTATTTTAAATTTAATAGATATATTATTTTAGCAATTGTTGGGATTTAAGCGACTATTATCGTTTGAAGAAAAGAGAATTTGATGAAAAAGGTTTATTAGGAAGATCACAAGTTTCACCTATGAGAGAAGATGATAAACAGGATGGAGAGCAACTACCTAATAAAAGAAAGATTGCCGATGAGGAGGATGTAGTTTTAATGCATTGTGCATTTTTAAGAAATAATTATGTAACGGATCTACAATTGCCGAAAACTGTATTACACAAATGGTCCCAAACTCAAAGAAAAAAAATGCCAAACTATAACACGCAACAAAAAGGGAAACTTTTCCGTTCCATTGTTACAGTGGACGGAAGGAAATATGGATCATCCTTCTGGTACTAAAAATTCCGTATAATGCGTTATGCATTCTCATTTCAATAATACAATGTAACGTAATTGTGACTTTCATGTTTTAATTCTTTTAGGGAAAAAAATAAAAAATGGGCAGAACAAGGAGCAGCACTGGTTTGCCTCTTTTCTTTAGGCTTAATCAATGAAAAAACATTTGCCGCGAACGGCAATGTTCCTTCCTGATACTGGACAATTGAAGAATAGGAATAATTAAAAGTACTGAAGGAAACAAATGTACTCTTGAAAATATTTTGCATTGAATAATGAAAATTGAGCTTATATTTTTTTATTAGTTTTGTTATCAATAAAATAACATTTTTTTGTTACATAAAAGTAGTCTTCATTCCTCCTACTAGTTAAAAAAATTAATATTCCTATATTGTCAGTATAAATGTACGGCAATAATGAGGAAGCATAGAATTTGTATTCTATAATTTTATATGCTCCTATTGGTAATTATAAATATCATAAATTATTTAATTTGGAAATATCAAAATAAAGAAATTTTTTTAAACATTTACAAAATTAGAGAAGTTTATAGATATTTTGAATTTTTTTTTTCTCATGTTGCACACTCTAATTGTACGTATTTCGCCATCTATCATTGAAACCATGAAATAAAGTAGCAGACGTAAATGCATTTGTGTGTGTGAGTAGAATTACACAGAGGAAACTGTTAAGTTTTATTAACATGTAAATAAAGTAAAGAAAATTATTGCAAATCATTATAAAGGAATAAGTACTTACAATTTAATAATTAAATCATTATGTAATAATGGGTCCACCGAAACGTTTCAAAAAAGATGGTAGGAATCTCTTTTATTCCATTAATAAATTTTATGTATTTTGCCTTTAGATATTACTGTTAGTTGTTGAAAATATGAATAAAAACAAAATTATTAGGTACTACAATAAAAGCTGTCATTTATTTTTTAGATAGAGGTAAATGGAAGAAGCGTAAAGAAGATCCAGAAGAATTCAATGATGATGATTCTTTAGATGATAATGAAGCTGAAGGCATACCTGATGCAGCAAAAAATGATGTTGAAAAGCAAGATGAATCGGCATTAGAAGATGAGTTTGGTGCAAAAGATTATCGTTCACAGATGATTCTAAAGCCTGATTGTGCTTCTAGACCACTTTGGGTGGTAAGATAATACTGATTAGTCTCTTATCTATTTACTTTTTATATATTAGAATTAGTTTAATACTTCAATTTTTTTTAGGCTCCAAATGGGCATATATTTTTAGAATCTTTTTCACCTGTGTACAAACATGCTCATGATTTCTTAATTGCCATCTCAGAACCTGTATGTCGTCCAGAACATATTCATGAGGTGCTAATATTATTATATGTATTAAAGTGTATACATATAAAGGTTATAAAAATTTTGATTACTTAAATTTTACTTTGTAGTACAAATTGACTGCTTATTCTTTGTATGCTGCTGTTAGCGTTGGCCTTCAAACACATGATATTATAGAATATTTAAAAAGACTTAGTAAAACTAGCATTCCTGATGGAATTATAGAGTTTATAAAATTGTGTACATTGTCTTATGGCAAAGTGAAGTTAGTATTAAAACACAATAAGTATTTTGTTGAATCACCATATCCAGAGGTATTGCAAAGACTACTGAAGGATCCAGTAATTCAAGAGTGTAGGTTAAAAAAAAGTATAGAAGATGAGAAAGAAGAAGTTATTACGAATGTTCAAAATAAAATAAAAGCTCCACAGGTAATAATGTTTTTGTATCAATGATATAATTATTTTTAATGAAACACAGTATGAATAATTTATATTCCTTGCAGTTTGGAGTAAAAACAATGACCAATGTTTCAACTGTAACTACTAAAGTACCAGAAACAACCAATGATCAAGTTTTAGCAGAAACAGCCACTATTCCTGAAGATATAACTACTTTTTATGATAAAATGGATAAAGAGGATGAAGATGAGGAAGAAGAACAGGAACTAAAAACAGTTAGCTTTGAAGTGAACCAGGTACATAATTTTTATCTTTACTTGTAAAATACTAACATTCTCTACTACTTATAATAAATTGAATTGTAGGAAAAAATTGAAGTTATACAAAAAAGATGCATAGAACTAGAGTACCCTTTATTAGCAGAGTATGATTTCAGAAACGACTCCGTAAATCCAGACATAAAGTAAGCACAATCCTTACACTATTATATTGCATTATATGAAAGAATATCATGAAAATAAATACATTATATTTTAGCATTGATTTGAAACCATCGGCTGTGTTGAGACCGTACCAAGAGAAGAGTTTAAGAAAAATGTTCGGAAACGGACGTGCCAGGTCAGGCGTCATAGTTTTGCCCTGTGGTGCTGGTAAAAGTTTAGTGGGCGTGACAGCTTGCTGTACAGTTCGGAAACGTGCATTGGTGTTATGTAATTCTGGAGTGTCGGTAGAACAATGGAAACAGCAGTTTAAGATGTGGTCAACGGCGGATGATTCGATGATCTGTCGATTCACAAGTGAAGCTAAGGATAAACCTATGGGCTGTGGAATTTTAATCACGACATATTCTATGATTACACATACGCAAAAACGTTCATGGGAAGCTGAACAGACAATGCGATGGCTTCAAGAACAAGAATGGGGAATAATGGTTTTGGACGGTAGTATATTTTTCCCATTGAATTGTGTTTTTTTTTTAAATTATATTTAACGCATGTACATTTTTAGAGGTGCACACGATACCTGCAAAAATGTTTAGAAGAGTCTTAACCATCGTTCAGTCCCATTGTAAATTGGGTTTGACCGCAACATTACTTCGAGAGGACGACAAAATTGCAGATCTCAATTTCCTGATTGGACCTAAACTTTATGAAGCTAACTGGTTGGAATTACAGAAAAGGGGCTTCATCGCGAGAGTACAATGTGCCGAAGTTTGGTGTCCTATGACACCAGAATTTTACAGAGAATATCTTGGCTGTAAAATGAGTAAAAAGTTGGTGAGTAATCGTTTGTCATTTAATTTAGAATAGTATGACATCTAATGATATTGCAATGCATTTTAATCTAAAACAGCTGCTTTATGTGATGAATCCTAACAAATTTCGTTGCTGTCAATATTTGATACGATATCACGAACGACGTGGTGATAAAACCATTGTTTTCTCCGATAACGTTTTTGCTTTGAAACATTATGCCATTAAAATGAACAAGCCGTACATTTATGGTCCTACTAGTCAAGTAAGTATACGTGTATAACTTCGATAAAAATAAAAATTTTAGTAATTACTAGATACGTGATGTTGTAATGAATTTCAGAGTGAACGAATACAAATCTTACAAAATTTTAAATTCAACACTAAAGTGAACACAATATTTGTGAGTAAAGTGGCGGATACTTCTTTCGATTTACCGGAAGCTAATGTTCTTATTCAAATATCTTCTCATGGTGGTTCACGTCGTCAAGAGGCACAACGTTTAGGTCGAATTTTGAGAGCAAAGAAAGGTATGTTCTTCTAAATACATATTTTAAATTTTTAGCATATGTATAATTGATATAAATCTACAAAACGTATTTTTTAAATTTTCATTACGGGCTCAGATAAAAAAGTTGTTAAATGTAACCTTTACAATTTTCTTCGCGATTTCCACAAATTGCAATTTTTTCAAAATTTATTTGTACACGTCATCTAGTATACTAATCCTTCTAACTTATAAAAAAAACTCAAGTCGTTAGATTCAATTTTAAAAAAGTTATACTGTTTTAAAGAGTGTCCGAATATTAGTGTATTAATTTAATTACTTTAATTTAATTAAATTAATTAATTTAACACTGTATTAATTTAAATAGAATCGATTAACTAGTATTAAGTATTGTAGGTGCCATCGCAGAGGAGTACAATGCATTTTTCTATACATTAGTGTCACAGGACACAATGGAAATGAATTATTCGAGGAAGCGGCAGCGTTTTCTTGTGAATCAAGGATATGCTTATAAAGTAATTACTAAACTTGCAGGAATGGATGAAGTATGTATCATTGACCTACAATTCAATAAACATTTCCTAAAGATTACTTCAGATTTTATTTTTGTGATTATTAAAATAGGAGCCAGATTTGATGTATACATCTCGGGAAGAACAGTGTCACTTATTACAACAAGTTCTTTCTGCAAGTGACATGGATGCAGATGAAGAGAGAATACCTGGAGAGGGGCCAAGACCTGTGAGTTTTATTTGTAACATCCTTAAAGGACATCTCCATTAAATTAGAAGACGCACCATTTTATTTCACTTGAACTATTATTTTAGATTATACGCAAAGCCGGAAATATGACGTCAATGTCTGGCGCTGACGATGCAGTTTATTACGAATATAGAAAAGCGCCCAGTTCATCGACAGCAAACAAGCATCCATTATTTAAGAAGTTTAGGGCGTAAAGGACTTCGATCGTACGCGCGCGCGTGTGTGTGTGTGTGTGTGTGTGTGTAATTAATTAAGGAGTAAGCTTTTGTACTTCTTACAATATATCTCTAATTAAATACATGATCAACAAAATACACAATTTGCGTTGTGTGTAACACACGTTTCGTGCCTCTCAATTCTTTATAAATTCGATACGCACAATGTAAGTACTTACGTAATACAAATTACGTGAAGTGCAATTTATGCGAATGTAAACCACCGGCTTGACGGTTGACTTAAGCAATGCGATAAGGCTATTCCTGATAAATTTGTTAGTTTAGAGTCATAATGTACATTTAACATGGTATTTATTCAACAGTAGTTCTCTAAATAAATCGCAAATATTGAACTAAAGTTATAACATTTTAGTCAATTAATTAGTATTGCATTGTAGGGATATATATTGGGTTGTCCGCAAAGTTCGTGCCGATTTTCGATAAGTGGCATTAGGACAGGTTTGAATATGTCAGAATGATCGTAAACAAATGACATGTGTACATATTTTAGGTGATATTTCAGGCATCTCTAGAAAAAAGTTTGGTAGGGTACATTAATTTTTGTCAGTTTTATACGGTCTTGAATATGGAAGGAAACAAAGTACATTATAGACATTTAATGCTTTTATTTTACTGGAAAGGCAAAAATGCCACACAAGCAGCAAACAAGATATGCGCCGTTTATGGGGGAGGTGCCATAGCTGAAAGAACTGTGCGGAAGTGGTTTGCTAGGTTTAAAACTGGTGATTTTAACCTTGACGATCAAGAACGCCCTGGTAGACCCTCCACTATACGACACGAGAATTAGCAGAAGTGTTAAAAATATCAAAAATCACCATCCACGAGCATTTTGTGAAGCTTGGCTACGTAAATCGTTTTGATGTATGGGTTCCCCACAATTTAATGGAAAAAAATCTGATGGATCGCATTTCCATCTTTGACTCGCACTATAAACGCAACGAGGAGACACCATTTTTGAAGCAAGTAACCAGATCTTGCATCCTCAGATTTTCCCTTATTTAGGTCTTTACAAAATTCCCTTAATGGCAAAAACTTTAACTCTTTGGTCGAGGTAAAAAATCACCTTGAAATGTTTTTGGCCGAAAAACCTGAGAAGTTCTGGAAGGATGGAATCTTCAATTTGCATGAGAGATGGAGAAAGGTTGTAGAACAAAATGGTACCTATATAATTCAATAAATATATATCGAAATTTAAATGAGCTGCCTTTGAATTTTCCTTAAAAATCGGCAGGAATTTTTCGACTACCCAATAGTTTATTTAATACAATTGTTTTTTAAATTATAAGTTCCAATATTTAATTCTACTCTAAGTTTATAAAAAAAATCTTAAAAACCATAATATAACATCTGAGGTAATAAAAAGTCTATTTCATTTTTATGTTATCTTCAGACCTGCCTCTTTCCGATTAGAATGTCAGTCAATGATAATGCACTACCTGGATGCATTTCATAAAAGTCGTGGGTTACGCGCGCTAAACGTCAGTTGGCTATAGTGGTGGATGACGCGTTCGTCCTGAACTAGTAACGAACTAGCCGTGCGAGCTGCCGGCTGTCACATGCAGAGCCAGTTATCCCGGCGACGCTTGGCGGTGCGTCGTTACATGCGAGATGTGTTGTATTCGTACTCGTTTATCACCGTCTGTTTTGTCTTCTTCGCCCTTCTGATTGAACTATTCTTTGATCCACATCCCTCGACAGTTGTTTGGTTATCGACATGACACTCACCAGCACGCGATGGCAGTGCCGTAGTTACGGCCGAATCGGAACAGGACAAGGCCACATAGACGCATCATTATGAAAGGAAGTAGTAGTTATTCGTGAACGTCCTGCCTTCTCCTATATATACAAAAGTCTTCACTGGAAGGATTGGTGAACCTCAAGAATATACCAAATGTCACGAGTACAAGAAACATCCAGCGTATCAATATGTGTATACGCTACGAGGTAAGAGGAAAGAGAAAGAAAACGCGTCTCCCTGTGCACTCCATCCTACATACGATATCCAGGTGAACAAAAGGTGGCATCGTGGACTGTCAAGAGGGAAGAACACACGAGAAAAACGAATACGTCGGTGTGTCGTCTGTGGGTAGGGGCGAAGTTCAATGAAAATTGAGGAGGATCGCGTCGCGACAAAGAGGGTGCTACCGTGTCAGTGATACTGTGAACTGAGGCTGTTTCTGCTTTGTAGTGGAGGAACGTAGAAGAAAAGGAAAAATAGAGAGGATATATAGGGGAGCTAACACGTCCGTCGGCACTCGACGTGCCGGTATATCTCGAGTGCTCGTCGGTAGCCGCGTCCACGGCTACGCGACTATAACACCTTAAGCGTCGCGTGTGAATGTGTTGGCAGCGGTGGTCGCGTCTTCGTCGTCGACGTCGTCGTTGTGATCACCGTGAAAACGGTGCAACACCGTGGAGATTGCCGAGAACACCTCATCGATGGCCCGCGCGATGGTTCCACGGGAACGTCCGTGATCGCGGCGCGACGGGAACGTCGAGGATGCCGCGAATATCGTTTACGCGCAGAAGGATGACGGGCTTTCAGATCGTCGCTCGGATCGATAGGTACGAAAGGATCGAATAATCATCGCGACAACACCACCGGAGAAGAAGACACCAGCAGGTGTGTGTGGTGAAGTGAGGTGTGTGAACCAGGAGTTCCCCCCTCTTCACGGAGGTTAAGCCTCCGTGAGCAACGAGGATCCTCGCTCGAAGATGAACTCCATGCTATATACCCTCCAAGGGTTCGCGATATTTTTTATGATATTTTGGTCGGCACTGTGGATCTTGCATGTGCTGGCGCTGATCGCCGGTCACTGGAAGCTGCACCGGAAAGTCACTCAAGCACCAATCTACGAGACGCCGTTGCCCGGCGTGTCGATCATAAAGCCTCTGATGGGCGTCGATCCAAATCTATTCAGCAACTTGGAGACCTTCTTTACCATGCAATACCCTCGTTACGAGTTGCTGTTTTGCGTGGAGGACGACTCGGATCCTGTGTTGATGTTGGTGCGTAAATTGATCGAGAAATATCCGGAGGTTGACGCAAGACTGTTTATCGGCGGCCGGAATGTGGGCGTGAATCCGAAGATTAACAATATGCAGCCGGCATACGAGGCGGCTAAACATGAATTTGTGTTGATTAGTGACAGTGGTATCAAGATGAAAGAAGATACGTTATTGGACATGGTGAATTACATGACCGACAACGTAGCATTGGTGCATCAGATGCCGTTCACGTGTGATCGGGAGGGTTTTGCCGCAGCGTACGAGAAAATATTCTTCGGCACTGTACTGTCACGTATGTACCTTGCCGCTGATTTGCTCAGGATAAACTGTCATACCGGTATGTCAGCGTTACTGAGGAAAGCGCCGTTGGACGAAGTCGGCGGATTAAAGACATTCGGCGTGTATCTCGCCGAGGACTTTTTCTACGCAAAGTCGTTGACCGACCGGGGTTGGCGTATCACCGTGTCCTCGCAGCCGGCGTTGCAGAACAGCGGCCACTGTGAGCTGCATTCGTTTCAAGCGAGACTACGCAGGTGGGCGAAGTTACGCGTGGCCATGCTGCCCACAACGATCGTTCTGGAACCGCTTAGCGAGTGTTTAGTGTTAGGTGCCTGTGCTTCCTGGGCGGCTAGCGTACTGTTTGAGTGGGACTCGTTGGTTTTCTATTTGGTACATATACTGTTGTGGTTTATGTTCGACTGGTCACTATTGTGCGTCGTACAAAATGGACCGTTGCCATTTAACAAATTGGAATTCGTATGCGGATGGTTACTTAGTGAGATCACCAGGCCCTATCTTTACCTCCAGGCGGTTCTAGATCCTCTGATACAGTGGCGGTCGCGTGTTTACAAGCTCAGGTGGGGCGGAATCGCAGAGGAAGTTAAAGCGAAAGTCAAGTATTAAAAACCGCGTGAAAACGAAATTCGTTCTTATTTTTCTCCTCTTGCTTTTCTTTTCTTTTTTTAAATATATATTAGCAGATCAACATCCACATCGTGCTACAAGCGTGGGTGTGTTGTAATTATTCGATATAATATTATGCTATTACGCATATGGTACTTATTATACTATGTTAGAAACGAGAAAAAAATACACACCGTATACGCACGACATACGTATATATCGATACAGGGGGGTTGTACGCGCGCGCGCGCGCGTGCTTACATCATACATACATATGCACGCGCTTACGCAGATACAATAATCGCGCATGTATATACGTCATACGGTGCCGTGCGGGCACGGTTTTTAAATTCTTCGTCATATCATCTCCGCCGGCTCGTAACGATGTGTTCACTTTCTGTGCAATGTCCTTTGGAAGATAATGATAATATAAAGAATGCTTTATTTTTCTTTTTTTTTTTTATTTACAATAGGCTATCTTGTGAGGTTAAACGTATAGTGATAATCGATGTACGTAAGCCTTTTTCGAGGTCCTCGCCCGGAACGAGGCCGACCTTTAAGTCATTATTGTAGTATTATACATGTATATTGTGATATCGATAGGTTCTAATGAAACGATTTCTTAAGATGGGATTTCCTATCAGTGTTAGACGCGTGCTTCTGGCGTATACGTTTGACTCTTTCAGCTACGTGCAGCGTCCGCACGCAGGTAGTCATTTCTAATATACGTGTAAGGCATTCATTTAATACAGTGTCGTCAACCAAACGAACAGGTTGTGCGTTGAGAAAATGAAATAAATTTTTTAATTAAACCAGAATTTACTATCGCTACTGTTTACAAAAGTAAGAAGATAAGAAAATTCTTTTAGTACTTTTGGGGGGAAAAAGAAAAAAAATGAAAAGCATGCACAAAAAGCGAAATAAAGGAGGTTATTCCACTATATCATTTACTATTTAGATTAAACAAAAAAACAAGATTGATTTCATCTTAAATTTCATTGGGAATTTAATGTTGGATTGATACTGTTATTACTCTTATTGTAAAAGGCAGGGTAATTTTCTATATTTTCCATTAATATTTCATATTCCCCGGAAGAGATAAGAGAAGGGACGTGTATATACGTCTGACGTGAATTCGACAGTTGAAAAGCACTTATAAGAAAACGAAAGCATGCTTTTTCATTGTAGCGGCACACAAGCGTCTGACGCATATGTGAGACGCACGCGTCTGACGCTAATAGGAAATCCCACCTTTACGAAAGAACACAGCTGAGGACGCTATCGACTTGACGTGTCTTGTTGACGTATTCGCTGTTTCGTTCACAGAATGTTTGCACGCTTATTATTTCTGTCGCCACAATAACTAACAACGAGTTAACGTTGTTTCAACATTTAGTTGAAAAATATTTATTTTTTTCCCCCTTGTTCGGATTAAAATTGGTTAACTTATGAATTAAGAAATTTTAAATGTAAAGTCTACAGGTAAACGAGACGTTGATGGTTTAAATTATGGAAGAAATTGAAATCGATAAGAGGTTAGGGTTAAACGGCAGTAATATTCGTTGTTGGTACCGCATTGTTTGCCGTTCTTACATCGATAAAACGGACGAAAGTGGAATCGAGCAAGGATACACCCGTTCGCGAAACTGCTAATTAACCTATTATAGGTGGCGCATGTGTAGTTATCGTTTAAAAACACGTTCGGTCAACAAGTATTATGGCACATAACTGTTACATGGACGAATGTAGCAGTCATTTCATTTGAACGAACTTTCCATCTTTAACGACTAACAATCCATCATTATAAAGTACTGAAATTGTCAAGTACAATATACTTTTTTAGTCATGTGTTTTATAGGTTATTTTATGAGCATGCCTAATAATCTATTCGAACAATTTGTTTTGTTACGTGATACGTGTCATACGAAATTAATCTGATCAAAGTCATCAGGTATCGCTAGATTCGTGTAAATACTAAAATTTGTACAAATATACGTTGAGTTTTACTTCTGTTTTTTTTTTCCCGTTTCACTCGTTGAATATTTATTTGTACATATATACGTATATTTATTCTCTGGTTTCGTTTGAGGTTATACCTGTGTTTCCCGGTATTTACTTGTTTTTTTTTTTCTGCACGAGTGTGTACACGTTTTATTTTTATCGCGAGAGAGAGACATTAATTATCTTCGAGTAATCGAATTGAATTAATCCTTTTTCAATGAACGATTTACGAGTAGATGTATTCCTTTCTGTTGACCTTTTTTTCCTTTCACGCTGAATAAATTATTCCAGTTCACCTTCATTCATACATAACTGTGCCTGGTATGACCGAAACGTGTTATCATTGTAAACGGGAGATAATAAATATTTAAATCAAAATATTACTTGTTACATCGTGCAACGTTGATTAATTATAGTTTTGTGTGACAGATTTAACATTCTCTGCGTGGTATTACTCTTGTTCAATTGCTTCCACTAACAAGGAGAGTGCAAGGCCTTCGGGTCACCGATTTAGTTGAAACTTTACATACTCGTAGATTTGTTCACCCTATTTATGAAAATATAGCATTATAGGGGTAGATACTCAATGGTTCTTCAGATATTTATAATTAAAGTTTTATTATTCCAAGAAACTTACAAGGAAAGGTCCCGAGGTGTAACTCTTAGATTTTAACGATCTTTGGCACAATGATAGAGTTTGAAAAACTGAAGCCACTTATACCCGGTTTTGAGGGCAGACGGTTAATAGTTTACGAGATATTTAACATTAAAGTTTTTTTATCTGTGTTTATCTTCTAAAGTGTAGGTATGTAGTACCACAAGTGATCGTGGTGGAGTTGGTAAGACGTCTCGCTGGCGAAAGAATGTTCTTTTTTTGTCGAGGGGTTCGGTCTTGCTGGAGTGATTTTTTCAAGATGTTACTTTTTTTTAAATACACGTGTATATATTCCACTATGTATAACTAACCTTCAAATATTTTTTTCTCTAAACACTGCAATTTAATTGTTACTATAATCATATGATGTACATCAATCCAGGTGGTATTTATCATAAAAAGGGATTAGATAAACAGACATCCAGGCATTCTCAACAGAACTAACAATGAAAAACTTGTGGCCGAAGAAACAAAGATACCATTCGGCTTACATTGTCTTCAAACTTTTATGGATCAAATGTTTTTATGCTTTGAACGTTTTTATGATAAATACCATCCGAATTTATGTACATTCTATGATTATAGTAGCAATTGAATTGCAGTATTTCAGAAAAAAAAATATTTGAAGGTTAGTTATACATAGTGGAATATATACACGTGTATTTAAAAAAAAAAGTTATAAAAAAAAAGTAACATCTTGAAAAAATCACTCCAGCAGGACTGGAACCCGCGACAAAAAAGAACATTCTTTCGCCAGCCAGACATCTTACCAACCCCACCACAATCGTGTACCATTTGCTAGTTATTTTTATTTGTTAACATTAACGTAGGGTAATACATTATATTTGTAATGTGAGGGGGGGGGGGGCTGTGTTACGCTTCCTGGGACATCTGACGTGCTGGGGTGAAGGGTTGGATGATTTCTTCGAACCTGGGTTTTGGGGGTTTAATCATGAGATCTGGTGCATAGGGAGAATTTAGTACAAACTTACAAACTTCCCACCACGACCACTTCTAGTAATACATACCTACACATGAGAAGATAAACACAGGTAAAAAACTTTAATATTAAGTATCTCGTAAGCTATTAACCGTCTGCCCCCAAAACCGGGTATCAGTGGCTCCAGTTTTTCAAGCTCTATCATTGTGCCAAAAATCGTTAAAATCTGAGTGTTACACCTCGGAACCCTTTCTTGTTAGTTTTGGTTTACAGAACCCACATGTAGCATTGTGGCGTAACGGTAACGTACTAAATTTGTGTACGTCGTAGGCTAGAGTTTTCAATTCCTGTTGGAGAAATACTTTTTTTTTTCGATTTTTTTATTCGAATTAATTACACTTTACACCGGAAAGCGCATACTAAATTTTAAATAAAATGGCTTTAACTTTATTTGCTACATAAAAAAATTTGAATATGATACTTGTCATTGTACAGGAGAAATATTAAATCTATCACTACATACAAGGATGGGATTTATCACAAAAAAATGAAAATTTTATGCAAAAGAACAGAAGGTAATAAATAACATCGTAAAATATAATAAACAATAACTAAACAGACTTCGTTAACCGTGCCTGAAAAGTAAGCAGACATTTTATTTAAAATTTAATATGCACGTTCAGGTGTGAAGTGTAATTAATTTGAATAAAAAAATCGAAAAAAAATTTTTCCAGCAGAAATTGAACCCTAGCCTACGGCGTAATGTAATATTTTCATAAATAGGGTGACCAAATCTACCAGTGTGCAAAGTTTCAACTAAATCGGTGACCCGAAGGCCTTGCACTCTATTTGTAAGCTAATTGGTCTTATTCACGATACATTTCTCGTGATAAATTTTCTTTTCAAAAGCTTTTTACGAAACTTAATCCTGTTGATGCTGGTTTAATTCTAATATGTGTATGTCTATGATCATAACAGTTTAGATACGTCGATAGAACGTTAAATTCATCGTACGCGACTGGTTTTCCTGATTGGTCTTTAAGATCGTAAGGGTTAAGACATTTCGTCGAGTCTAGTCTATGTAATTCGATACAAAGGCTTGCACGAGCGCCCACGGTACATGACCATCTTAAAAATAAGTGTTCCTTGCTTTTTCTACATTCCTAACTCGTCACATGTGTCGCCACAATCGCGATTCTTCCTTCAGTTTTGAACAGAATTATCGACCTTTTGTTTTTTTGTCAGTTAAAGTGACTAAATTGAATTAAATTTCATGATCGGTATTAATTGTATTGTTCTCGTTTTGTCTTACGAGTTTCTATTATGCGCAAAATACAAGAGGCCAGTATTTAAAATGTTGTTTCATACTGTGTGATTAGAAAACAAACAGCAAAGTCATTATGCCAAGGTGGCAGCCATTAAAATCTTATTGTGTTCTTCGATCTTCGCGTGTCATATTAAGTGACATGGAAAAAATACGTTGGTTTTAGTTGCACAGTCTTGACATCATTGATCTTATGTCTTACGTTTTTGTTTTAGTAGCTATATATAATAGAGATAGCTATTTAGTATTCTAATATTGTATTAGATGAAATGTATTCAAGCGTTCAACGCAATTCTCGATTTTATAAATTAGAACTATAATTAGAATTGAACTTGGAAAGCTTATTACGAAGTCAACTAGTGTGTCGTAATTCTACATCATTTATGTCACGAGTGTGAATCGATATTACAAATCAATGGTTTGTGATTTGTGACGTTCATAAATCGCTGCCATATTTTTTCAAGATACCAACCATAGAGACACAAGAACAAAAGGTCGGAATGATACATATAAAGGTCTGTACCAATGGACGCTGGACAAGCCGAATATCTATGATAATCTATAATTATTCCTTATTTTCTGTTCCTTGGTATGTGAGATTAATTTATTTTAGTGAACAAGTTATTTAAAAGACAAGCTTACCAAATGGCGTCTAACAAAACAATTCTTACTATTATCGTTATCATTAAGGATGTAAATATAAAACTCGTACCGAGATGGCGTTTTTAATTTTTTCGTTAAGATAGGTAGGTGTATCTATTGTCGTGGGAAATGTTATCCTGCTCCTGTGATGGAAAGTCGCAGATTCAGCGAGTTGTTTTATACAACGAGGTGACGCTTAAAGGTTCATTTATACTATCGACGAGCCGAGCGAAACGAAGGCACCGTCGAAGCACGTATTGATAATATTTTATCATTATTTATGATTATTCGTTAATATATACATGCAAAGTCCAGTGAGCGAATGCACTCCGCTCGACTGCACCATCATTTGAAAAAATTAACTCCGTAACCATGTCAACAATGTGCTTGATTCGTTGATGACGAATTTTCAAAGAACTCGTTCAGTCCTCGTCCGGGATTCATACTATCGGAAAGTGAAGATGGAAGACGAAAAATTTATCGAATTAGTAAGAGAACACAATGTTCTTTTTGACTTATCGCTGATTTCATTTTATTTAATAAATTATCGAAAGAATATTTTGTTCTTCTAAAGTATTCAAAAAATTTTGTATCGTGATCCAGTAATTGGCTGTATAGAAGGAACTCTCCATGCGTTTTACGGTTGGTTCAAATTGGAAGGGCACTCCATCTCCTTTTTCGTCTTCTTTTTGTTTGATTCTCTTTCTCTAAATGTTCTCTGTTGCAGCTAAATCTTCGGTTGAAAATGAAAAATATGTCGACATGTTGGACGCTTGAGTTCTTTCCTTACAACGATCAATGTTACACATACTAGCGAGCAATCGGAAATAATGATAAAACACTATCAATACGTGCTTGGACGGTGTCCTCGTTCTCTTCGGTTCGTGCACGGCTCGTCAATAGTGTAAGTGGATCTTAAGAGAGGCTTCTCATGTGACAGGTCCAAAAAATCGATTTTTTTCTTTTTTTGCGTAAATCGATAGTTTTATATCTTGAGAATATGTTCCCAAAGTTTCAGATCGGAATTCGAAGAATTAATAGAGCTATAACCCGTTGGAACCTAACGTGTCACGCTGTATGTACCTATACCAGAGAAATCTTTGAATGCGTTTTTCTTGAAACCATGTTTCTTAAATTGGCGTGCACAATGACTCAGTAACTAATTGACTAATCAACTTTAAATAAAACTTGTTTTATTTGTTATACATTGCTCTAGGGACTATACCTCTGATCTTTATTTTATTTCTTATTTATAATATTCTTTCAATCAACGTAAACTCAATTTATCCACTGAAGAAAAGTCAATTCTTATCCAATTTTCCATAATTTTTGTTTGAAATAGGTGTAATTCCAGCACAAACAATCTAACTTTAAAAAACTTTTTTAATTTTTAAATTTTGATAACTGTGACAAGAGCTACACTGGCCGCCAACAATGGTTTCATCGTCGAAGCGGATAAAAACAATTGCATACAATTTGATATAACAATTGAAAGAAGGTAAACAAAAAGAATTGCTTGTGTAGTTTATGAATGCATCTATGTACTCGGAAAATAATAATCTTGTATTGTTGATAGTTGTCTCAACAACAAAAAAAATATAGAAGAATCGTTCGATTTTACTGGTGTTGCATGAGAAGCCCCCCTTAACGAGTAAAGTGAACTTACAGCTTTTGAGCTCTGACACTTTCGTCAGTCAAGTGGTCAATTAATTGTGATATTTATACAGTGCTCCCTCGAACAACGCGGGGGTTAGGGACGCCGACTGTCCGCATAGATGGAAATCCGCGTAGTTAGGAACCACCCGACCTCCCCTCTCTCCGTTTTCACAAAAAACTGAAGAACATTTATATTCTTCCAATGCATGTGCATACACGCGCACGTATTATGTAATTACTTAAATGTAGCTCCTTCCAGCTCGTAGCGACACATTGGTACTTTGATTTTTCTCCCAAATTCGGTTGTTCTTTATCTATTTGAATTCGGCACCACTGCTTCTTGTACACAGCGGCAATTTGTGGGGAGTTAGTGCACGCGAACGAATTCGCGTTCCCTCTTTCACACCTCTCTTACTCGTCGTGATATAGAAAATTGTAAAGGTGTGCTAAATATGTAAATTGATTCGAAGCGAATGTCGAAATTTTTCAAGAAAAAAGTCCAAGTACAATCGATACCGCGTTGTTCGAGGGAGCACTGTACTGTGCAAGTTCGAGCACGCGGCCGATTACGGTTTGTCGAACATCAACGAAATTAAATGGGCACTATTCTTAATGGCAATTGTGTACGATTTCGAGTGGTTGTGAGCCCTTCTGATTTTGTAACAGTAACAGCCCATAAAGATAAATTGGTCGTGTACGTGTGTAACTTGAGTTGGATTGAAACTGAACCTTGCATTCCCATCCGAAATTCCAGTGTAGTTTTTATTGAAACACTGTCATAGCGTGTTACTGAATTCTTTCTTTACAAAGATCTCTGAAGTATATGTATAATATCGGGTGCGATAGATGGAAAATATGTCTTTCAAGAATAGGAGTATACTGACTCGAGATTTGGCTTGGCTAGAGTAAAGAAATAAGATTTCCAAGGGTTTAGCTTGAATCGATGGCCGAGATTAAATTGAGCAATATTTATTTTAGCACAAGAAACGCGTTGTCCCGCAGAACGAGGGATCAATTGCGTCAGTTGGACTTTTTCACCACGAATTGGCTAGTGAATGCTGTTTTTCACTCTGTTGGAACGTAGAATATTGTTCGTAGGGTTCGTTTTATTGTGATTTATCGAAAGACGGATGATCGTTTGTTCTTCCCGTCTTGCCGATATTTCCATTCGCTCGTGGTACAAAGGAGGATGTTAAAAAAGTGCCAAATTTGTACCCCTTCAGTACCCCGAAAGTTATAGAGAATGTAGACGAAGTTGACGGAACTTCGAAATGAAAAAATTCAAACGCTATTCTACGGAGGAAAGTCAATATTTATATAGTGTGTAAAAACATATTGCTCTAATTGCTAATTAATAACACTAAAACGCGACAAATTAAGACAAGGTGCTACCATGCAAATATTCCATAAAATAATGTTCGTTATTATACTGTAACTTGTTTCTAAAACAAGATGAAATGCACTGAATATGAAGAATTGTTATTATACTTCATCCTCCTCTGCTTCAGATGACATTTCTTCACCGACAAGTTGCCGTTGTATTCCACAAAAGAAAATCATTTGTCAAGAGTAGTACGAAGTGAAAACTGAAACGCTCGTCAATCGCAATTTCAACGCGTTGAATTGGTATCACTTGATTCCTTCCCGCAATTAAACATTAATATGTTTATATTCGTCCGGATCCTACGAAATAAAACAAGCTCCGGGATATTATGCTGACCACTTAACACTTTGCCGGCCTCTGTCACGCTGGCGTGACTTTTTCTCGCAAACGGTTATCGGCCGCTGTCACATACGCGTGACTTCGATTCAGCGCGGCTACGATGTTTCCACTATGCTTCTGTTTTAACTGTCCCGATTGCCTTTTCTTCACATTCTTTTTGTTCTGTTAGTCTCAGATAGTCTTTCGCAGCCTTCGCATCTTGAAAGCTTAGATTCACTGTTGTAAAATACCCTTGAAAATGTCACGCAATGAAGAAATATATGCCGATGAGTTGTCAGACGTGTACGATGATACTGATAGCAAAAATGATAACGATTCGGATAGTGCGAGCGATATCGTTGTGAGAAGATTTATAAATAACGGAAGACCAATAATCAGTGACTCCGATAGTGACGAAGAGAGTTCTTTACCAAATGATTGGTCAGAAATTGATTTTGAACCTGACCTCCATAGGTGTCTGGAAGAGTCTGGATTGCAAACACCGTGCCCACAAGACATAATGTCAAGTGTGGAATTGTTTCTTGATGACGATTTATTTATTTTAGTGCCTTTTTTAAGGCACTTTTTAAGGCAACGTAAATTCCATGCGAGACAAATCAGCGGCCGGCAAAGTGTTAAATGAACACGGCGACTTCGAATTCCAAGTAGCAACGACTTTGACAATAGATTACCGCAAATACCACATCGACCTGGATTCTGGAAATAGTATTTTAGTCAAAACTCAAATGCGCTCACGTCACATCAATTCCGTGAAATACTTTCTTTACATATTATTGGACAAAAGCAAAACTGGACTTGCTGCAGTTGTTGGACACATTTGTGGGTGCAAAATAGGCCAATAGTGGGATGTTGTTCACACGTTGCAACAGTATTATGTGTACTTCGGGATTGCTCAACCTGCTAACTTCCTCGACCAATATTTTACCGAAGAAATGTCATCTGAAGAAGAGAAGGATGAAATATAATAACAATTCTTCATATTCGATGCATTTCATCTTGTTTTAGAAGTGAGTTAATAACGAACATATTTTATGGAATATTTGCATGGTAGCACCTTGTCTTAATTTGTCGCGTTTTATTGTTATTAATTGGCAATTTGAGCAATATGTTTTCACACACTATATAAATATTGACTTTCATCTGTAAAATAGCGTTTGAATTTTTCTCATTTCGAAGTTACGATCATTTGAATTCAGAAAGTTTCAATTCGCCTTTTGAAGTATTTTATTGTTATTAATTGGCAATTTGAGCAATATGTTTTCACACACTATATAAATATTGACTTTCCTCTGTAAAATAGCGTTTGAATTTTTCTCATTTCGAAGTTACGATCATTTGAATTCAGAAAGTTTCAATTCGCCTTTCGAAGTACCGTCAACTTCATCTACATTTTTTATAACTTTCCCATCACATTTCAGGTAAATAATTGTGCGTTTAGGATGCCTTAGGACTTATAGAATGATGCCTCGTTAAAATTTCAGGTGCTCGAAGGGGTACAAATCTGGCACCTTTTTAACGTCCTCCTTTCCAAAATGACGCGTTATATCACTTAAGGTTACATCTGTCCAGAGGATAAAAGAACAAAAATGTTTCAAAATTTTTAAATATTGGCTAATTGTTCAAATTATTGCTGTGAATAGGTTTCTAATGGAGATTACACAGATTGAAAAATACGTTTACAGAATGATCAAATTCGTAGATAACGTAGTTTATCAGTGACGCTTCCTACGCTACTGTGGTGTACGTTTTGCAATCACTTTCTTTTATAACATACATTTTTTAACGAGATCATCGTTATGTTTACTTAATGAAAGATTAAGTTGTGAGCTGTGTGCTGTTTATTAAAAGGCACTTATCAGATTAAAACATTTTTCTTAGCTTTGTGTAAAGAATACGCACACGTTACGTTATAGTAACGAGAAACGTTAGTCCGTGGTACGGATCGCAATATCGTTGTCCCTTTTTCTTAGTCAAACCACTCGAGGAATTTACTCGGAATACGAGAGTTAGGTAGTGTAAGGGAAATGTTGCGAAACGATGCATAATAAAATGAACTATTTTAATATTGTGTGTATTTTGTTAAAGGTATGACTATGCGAGAATGTAATGGTGTTCAATGTTCGAAAGTTGGCGTGTATCAGCTTATGTCGCTGGAAAAACTGTTTTTTTTATTAGTTCGTACTATTTTCCTATTGGTGTAAGAGTGTATGTGGAGATGGATGTATGTTTTCGCGATTGATGTAGGTGTTTGGCTATGGGTGTGATTTGGGTGGTGATGGAGAGAGAAGTTTGGGTTCTTTTTATGTTATAGATTGTCCGAGGATTACTAGAAATGGATTGCCGGGACAGATGTGAATAGTAACAATATTTGCGATTTCTTGCTCACGGCTCTCCGGAGATCTTAGGTTAGGAATATTGTTTTATGGGAGGTGTTGCGCTCGGGTACGAAACTTTCGCCGGTTTCCCTTATTGCGCTAAAAGATTTTCCGGTACCTGAACGATGACTGTTACGCATGCGACACTACTTTTTCAAGAATTCTCTTGATTAGATACATATGTACTTTCAACCTATCGATAAGATTAAAGCATTCTACTAAGTTTTGTAATTTTATAAATCAGTATTATTGGCGACTGTCATGTCTCAATAGTTGTTCTGGAAAATTCTATAAATGCGTTTCCTTTTAATCGTGAATTTGCTATAGATACGAGGAATCTAAAAAATAATCTCATGTTGAACCCTATCGATTTTCTGCGCTATCGTTTCATCGTAGAAAAACAATACCCTCTAGACATGATATCGTGTCCCCTTTCTACCACAACCGGGAATATGAGAATTTTTAACTTTTACATTTCAGTCTGAAATAAAAACTCTCTGCGAATCTTATTTAACGCGTTCCACTCTTGATACCGATAGCATCGCGTCTCTTTACAATGACCGATTTTTATGCATAGCAAGTTGATGTACAGAATTTTTGAAAAATTTCTCCATCTCAAAGGGAGAAGTGCCGCTTGGCTGCACGTGTTCCTCGTTTTCGTGAAAATGACACGGTCACGTGGCCACGCTCGAGCGGATTTCTCTCTCGCGTCCTTTTCAGTGGGATTAAAGGAGAACTGAACGAAAACACTCTTTTCGTGCGGAGCAGGCCGAGCTTGTGCCTCGAGGGTCATTATGCGAGTGCGTTTAACGAAGGAGCAATAATCGTCGCCTACAAGGTTATACGTCTTCATTTTTCCCTTCGTACTATAATTTTTTGCCACATTGTAGTGTCTAATATATTTGTCTTTATTTGAAAATTAACTTCTTCTCTTATTCACAAACTGTTGGAAATGGGTGATTGAAATAAAATTGTCTTTGTATAACTGCTGATATTCAATTTATTTTACGACTCTGAAGAGACGTCTTTACTGTTTGAAATGCTCTATGGAACTGTCTCTGGACACCCAAAAAGAGAAAGCTGCTAACTGTATCGCAGTGTGCAGTGCTTGACTCGAAGACGAACACCAGACACATCTGGTGGAAGCCTTAGTGACTTTGTCTAAAGGAACGCCGAGGCATTTTTGTTCTCACTCGATTATTTCTACAGGGCGATCATAGAAATAATCCAACGTAAACATTAAAATTTTTCATTTTCAAAACGAAATTTCAAAAATCCATTATTCTTTACCATAGAAGACAATATCTTGCATAATTGGAAAGTTAATCGTTTAAGCGGATTATTTTTAACCTAAGTGTGTCACGTGTGTGATAACGACATGTATTTGTGAATTCAACTTGCCCTACCGTTTTCTAATGTTTTTAAGCACGTGTCGCGAGACTCTGCACTCGCGTGTTCGCTTACGTAACGTGATCTTTATTGCGTCCAACCTTAACCTGTAAACAGGAGTTACGAATAAAACACATCTTCGGAGAACCTAGGATACCATTTTGTATTCTTCGTTAGTTCGACAATTTTCCGCTGGAAGCAATTATCAGACACGTCACAAAGCTGCTCAACGAACCTTGGTATTTTTCAATTTTAATAATCCGACATAATTCCCCTGAAATAAGTGGAAAAATATTTTCTTTGGATTGTTGAACGTTCCACTATAATTATACGGTGAATTGGCTAGAACGGGAAGGAGGAGTCGTTCGTGAGAGGATTAAACGTGTTTACACAATCGAGAATGTTCATCAGAGGAAAATAACATTCTTTCTTTCTACTGATTGTCTGCGGACACGCAGTCATAGAATGAATTAGGCATGAACCGGTGAAAGGATTAGTTATATATGTTTAATTTCCTATACACTTGGCGCCGTATTCGAAGATAGAAAGTATTTTCTGTAAGAGGATAATAGATTAGTGTAGAGAAATAGGAGAAAATAGAGATTTGTTTGTAAAGGCGTTAGTAGCCAGGTTAGTAGCGTGCGTAGGTGTGCCACTGCCAAAAGGGTCCTCCTGAGTTCGATCCTCCGTAGTCCTATTTTCGTTTTTTCAGGTGTTTCACAGTCTACCAGTAGTCTTCCCTCCTTTCTCACTTTTCCCCGTTAAAGCATAATAAAATAATCGTTTTCCTGTTATTTAATTCGTTGCAAGAAATTGTACATAAAAAGATAGGAACGAGTCACTGAAAAAATTCTCTAAGGTTCTCTTCGTTCAAAGTGATTGGCAAAAAGAGAAATTTTTCACTATAGCGGATTGTGGTATGTTTTATTAGTGTTTTACTTTCAGGACTAATAAACGAGAGAGGAAATTCGATTCGCGTAGAATGAGAACAAGCGTTTTCATGCGTTGAAAGACAAATCTTAGGGGCATAATAAAACCATATGGGAAGTTCGATTCGTGGACGTGTATGTACATAACACGTGAATTATTATTGTTCCTAGTATTATATGTACATATGGTACAATACGGAATTTTGTACGTATAGTATTTTCCAAAAATTTGTTCCTCTATTCTGCGAAACTGTATAGATGATTTCAAGGCAAGTCATAGTTTGTTCAACTATCGTGTCTCCAGGCCGACAGTAAATAAACGCGTTACATAAATGATTGCGTACGTGATGAAAGCGGTGTGACTCACTTAGGCACTTCCCTTTCTCGTTCTCGCTTGTTGCACGAACTAACCAGGAGATAACGCTGATTCAGTTTTCTGCATTGTTTACACATAGGTTAAAAGATAGTGCACGATGATTACTCCGAACTTCGACATTGACCGATTTTTCTCGATTACCTCGTCTCTAATCTACACTCCGTTCAATTTAAGAGTAACCTCGCTCCCGGACCGATTTTCGTCTGTTCTGCGTAGTTCCCACTATGTACTACCTACCGATCTGACGCATGCGATTGGTCGTAGTGCCATTTCGGCTAGGCCCAAAACCGACGACAATGTAAACAGTGCATAGAGTGGAGAGTATCTACCCGGTGGTATAAAAGTATGCATACCTACTTTGCGCGTGTTAGCACAGCGGTGGTTATGTCAGAAAGTACTTCGACTCGGAGTAGGGTGGGCGTGAAATTAATTGAACGTGAACAAGAATTATATCCGCGTTATCTGAACGTCGTTCGCAAAAAGTGTGCTTCGAGGGTCTCGTGAAGAGTGAGGACGCGTCGTCCTGCCGATCCCTCTCCACCTCTACGCGAACAGGCCCAGGGAAGAACCCAAAGGGGCGGGTCACCCCCACCGAGCGCGCTGGGCCTGGCTTCAAGAGGCTCGCTTCACCGTCTTCGGGACGGATTTTCTCACAGATAGTTGTATAAATTTAGGGAACGATTTAAATTCTATAAGTATGGGGAAAATCATTTAAATTCTCAAAAGACATATATCTTAATTGCTAGGGTAAATAATGCTGTGTATTCAGTCATAAACTTGGTATAGGTTTCTGTGACGCAAAATGTCTGAGCAGGTGAATATTGATTAAATGTTAAGAAATTTTCATATTTAGTGTGAAATATTGAAATTGAAAATATCTCTTCAACGAATAGTTTTTCTGCATTAAAAATAATTTCATTAAAACTTTCGAAAGCACTTGTACCTATTTATACGCTCGCCACTGTTCGCACTAATTCAAAGGTGAAACTTTTTTATTTTTGACCTTTTTTTAATTAAACTGGTAGTAACGTGTTTATGAAATATTTCTGATTAAAATGATACCAAACACGATATAATTTGGATTATATTTACTTATTTACTCATTACTTATTATCATTTATTAAGTAAGCAAATATACTCCAAATTATGTCGTGTTTGGTATCATTTTAATCAGAAAAATGTGACAAATATGTTGGTAAAAATTTCATTCGTTACAAATCGAAAATAAGAAAGTTTGATTTTTGAGTTAAAGGTCTCAGCATACTCGTTTGTCCTCAACTACTTTAATATAGAAAACGTTCAAGAAAAAATATTAAAGATTTTCAGAGATAAAATTATGCATTGCAGCTACAAACTTACTGAAAAGTGGGCGGGAAGCAATCCGACAAAAGAACGATTTTTAACGCATAGTGTCGCATGATTAAAAAAAGAAATAAAATTTGAAGAATTACAAAACGGTATGGAAGAAAATCAGGGTTGACCTTCAAATTCTTTATGTGGTCGTAAGGAACATTCTTTTAACTCCTTAACATAGAAAAATTCTGGTTAAGATGTGAGAGAAATAGATATATTACTAAGAAAAATTAATTGTAATCCTAATTTTCGTTTTAATTCGTAAGACTGAAGATTACTAAACGTAATTAATCTGTAACAGACTAGCTTTTGTTACTTGATTCAGTACGAAAACAGAAAATGGCCGACGCTTAGATGCATAGTCAGAAAAGAAATCATAGGTTCAGGGGTTAACGACAGCAGCAATAAGACCAAAAAGAAAACAATACAAAAGTAAATAGAAAATTAATTATATCACCGTGTATATGAAAGCGTCACGCCTGGAACAGTAGACGGAGAGCGTAGCAGAGGGTAAGACGGAGAAAAATGTCGGTGGTTAAGTGGGGGTTCGGACGTTCTAGCAGTGCCTCAAGTCCGTCCCATGCGCGAAGTGAGGTTACTCGGAGTTGAACGGAATGTAGTCTGAAACGATTTTCCGAGTATTACGTAATAACGCGTGTTTTTCTTTTAATTAAAATTCGTGTAAGTGCATCGTACTCGCAATGCGTATCCACTGTTACGTACACAGCCTAACAGAAACGGCGGGAATTAGTCTATTGCGCACCCCTTGGATAGCGAAAGGGATAGTGCACGAAACGAGCGCATTCCGTCCCCACGGAATCTAGCCTTCTCACCACCAAAAATTACAGTTCTTCTGTGTATATCAGGAGCTAACTTTTGACGCTCTAAGGTTCTGTCACTAATTAGGATCGTAAGGATCGTCACTCTGCTAATGAGAACTCTGATCGAGTCCAGTAGCTTATCAGAACGTTACTCTGTTAGGCTAGTTATACTGGATGCGTATTCAGACGAACGAAGTGGGTGGTTATTCTGGATTGCTTCGCGTCAGCGTTTGAACTAAGCTTACGGTTACACCGGATGCGTATCTGACGACTGGTTAGTGGTCCGTATTCGGACTGAAGAAGGAGCTGGTTAACTGGATGCGTATTTGGACGATCAGTTCTGTGACAGATACTGTATGAAAAGGATATGGATTTAACTATTCCTATTCTATCCTAGACAATTCTTTATTAAATATCTTATTAATAATTAATATGTAGATTGCTGTAATGATTAATATGTAGGCAAAAATATCAACTTATGTGTATTCACATAGTTGCTTCACGTGTTTTCACGTGGTATAACTCCGCCCTGATAAGGCGGTGGACTACCGATTTATAAGGTAGTTACGTCTCGTCCATGTGGTAATGACGAGGGCTCTGTCCCCTGCGGGACTGGCGTTCTCATGAAGTGGAGAGTGCAACATGGCAAGGTCCATTCCAATAGTTGGACCGAATTTATCCACCATGTTAAAGTTGGCGTTAGTATGTATCGCCCAACCTCCTGGAGAGTTACCATTTTCCAGGGTATAACACAATCCGTGAGCAGTAGGTGTTCTCTCGCGTTTTAGGCCAAATAAATCCACAATGTTACACTGTGAGCTGCCCAATGCAACGCTGCTCTTAACAGGACCGTTAATCGTGGTAATCCGCATCCGATTATGATCAGCAGCCGTTGATCCAGCGGTCAAGGCGGAAGTCCAGCCAATATCCGCGGAGTTGGTACCATGCGTTGGTCTTCCAATACGCATCTTGTACCGGGTTGAAAGCTTCTGCAGATGTCTAGATACTCTTGCAACCATTTCAGGACACCACCTCAAACGTCCAGACATGTCATCACTGTCAGGGAATTCAACCTCCGAAATGGCCTGTAGGCCCTCCGGATTGAGGCGTTCTACACGTGGTCGGAACCCCAGCAAATTTTGATTGGGAACGGTCCCGACGGGAAAAGCTCCATCGGGTAATGGGTTCCAGTCCGTGTACTTCTTCTCCTCATTCTGCCATCTAGTCTCCTCGACTAAGCGGGATGTTACGAAAGGTGACACATAACACTCATACTTGTTATGGTCCGTACTCGAAATACGACCAAAGCTGCCGGATGGTACTCTTGCAGCGGCAGAACGGGCTCCATCAGCGACAATCGCTGGAATAGGACCCTGTGGTATTCCAATATCAGGTATATTTACACGAACGGTATCACCCTGAGGCGTAGTGGTATTAGCTACGGAGGTGTAGTATTCATGTAGTGGCGCCGGTATTGTCATATCCTCGGGGATCAAGTTGATGGGGGATTCCTCATCAGCATATCGATCCTCGGCATTAACTGTGCGAACTTGATCGATGAACACAGCATTCAATATACCGGTATAAACGTGCTGAAAAGCACAAAAGGGTACCTCTCGACGTAGACGGGGGTTTTCCGCCTCTAGATCAGGAAAGGAAACGTGTTCTGGGAGTACAAGCGCCGTACTGGTTGAGTTCCAGTATATGGGCCTTCTTGCCAAAGCGGCTCGTCTCGCAGCTCCTCTTTGCGTGCTTTTACGACCTTAGGTGTTACTTCAGCCGGGTCGGCAATCACGGGTGGTTTTACAGGTGGTTTTCCTCCCTTCCTAAATCCCTGTGATCTTTTTGTTGGTTTGGCCTTTCCGGCAGGTCGTGGTAATGGTTCTTCCGGTTCATCAGCCCACTTCTCCGTTGCAGGTGCCTCCATATATTTACGCCTGTTGAATTCATACATGCGTCTTGCGTTCCTATTCATCACTGGTTTTCCAGCGGTGGGGGGTTCAGCCTTCTGGCCTTGCATATTTTCGCAAATGTTACAACTTAAAATTGCCTAATTAAAAATGACTGCCTTAACACTCTTTTATATGTATATTTCCAGTACCCCTGGCAATTTTCTAAACTGCAAATTTCATATTCGTATTTATATGCACTCGCACATATTTATCATATTTATCCTCGAAGATTTTACGTGCTTCAATTATTTTTAAGACCAACATCTATGTCTAGAATCATCCAAATCTTTCACATACATACGTAGATTTTTTCTTACATTACGAACAACTTTAAATAAAAAGTTCGTTCGAAAGATTTGAATTAGAGGTGTGACTATCGATATCGTTGTTATAATATTGTTAAAATATCGTTAAGGCGAATTGAGGCAAAAGTGGTTGAGGCCCGAGTTTGATGCAGCACTCAAAACGGCACGTTTTTCACGAGCAGAAACCTCAGGAAGTCGTCCACTGCTCTTCTTTGTACCATAATTGTTCACATCTTTCAATAAGTTGTGAATAACTTTCCAGTTTCTCTTCACGGACTTTGCAATTTTTGAAATTGATCAATTTTGTTTTCTTAACTCCAAAACAGTTCGGATAATTATTGGGAACAGGGTCCTCAGTACCGATTTCAATGACCTTGAAATATGTTATCAAGGTCAACATTTTAAACAATTTTTCTGTATAGATGTTACCGCCGGACTCCTTTAGTTTTCGAGATATTAGTAAAAATATATGGTAACTGTGCAGTTTAGTGCCTCTTCCCAACTTTGCCTATTTCATTCCAGTTTTTTTTTTATCCTTGAAATATGTTGGCAAGGACGTTATTTTGTTTCTATAAACAACAGTACGGTGGCTGCCAACCAATATATATACAACCAATCGATATACGTAATTGATTATACAGGGTGGTCCAATAAGGATTAGCATTTGAATATCTCCGTTGTTTTTGGAGATATGAAAAAATTTTATTAACAGAACTTATTCAGTATAGAGGGGGCTATAATAAGGCAGTAATAATTTTTCTGCAGCTGGAGGAGTTTCAGAGATTTCAAGGTCACCTCCACGTTTTTAAATAAAATTGTATATTTTTTCATGCATCCGTTGATGCAGTTCGACATTTTCCATAAAAAATTATTAACCTATATATGCCGAAAAATGATTAGTTTAGGATCGATGGATTAGGTTAGGTTATATTACATAAATATCCCAGTCGCCGCGCCTCCAGGCGGTCGGCCACTCAAGTAGGAAAATGTTGAGTTTTAAACCTGCCCAAACTTAAAGCACTAGGTGAATGTGCAAAGTATTTTGCTTTATTTGTTTGTTTGACGCGTTCGTTAATGATCACTGTTGCTTAATAGCCACGTTGTGATGGTCAAATGAACCCGTGAAAGGTCAGCTAATAATGAACGTTGATTGTCACTCACTTAGGTCGGCTTGGTGCACCGAGATATCTGCTACACCTCTAGCCGGTGTCGGGTGTCTATCGGGCCAAGAAGGGTAAGGAAGACCGGAAATTTGTTTTTGCGCTTAAGACGCCGAGAAATTAATTCTCGGTGCCAAGGTTAGGAACATTAAGAGCAAAACTCCTTATACACGTAGGACTCAGAGGCAGGACCTGGTCGGGCGTCCTAGGCCTAAGAAGCGTGAAGTGGAGTCCGCACGTGAAGTTTGCCAAACTATGTCTTCTTGTTTGGCGTAGTTGGATAAATAGATGAGCTGAATAGAGGTATAGGCGCCAAGCCTCGATAATCTGGATGCCCCGAAAAGGGCGACTCACACTAGTCACATACCGATGACCAGATTAATCGGTAATTGCTTAAATTTAGTTTTCTTTATTTCACGCTGTTCTGCAATAAGAATGCTAAATCCTAAGAGAGTAAGCAAATAAAGCCAAACGTAACTCAAACATAACGTAAATATGTACTAAACTGTAAACTTACAGAATATGATACCCAACATTAAAAGTATTTATTGGATTATGGGTTTAGGAATTATGAAATAATGAAATATTTCTTATTTTAAACTATATTCTTTATTACGCACAAGGAAGGTCCGCTATTCGAAGTTGCTAGGAAGAGCACTATACTCGGACTGAAAACGTTCCAACGCAACGCCCGAAAATAGCCTGCGACACCGCTTGAGACCGAAGGGCCTTTTTGTCGAGTATCATAAACACTTGGGTCTAAAACTAAACAGATGTAGTAAAAGAGAAAACCGATTTCTTGGAACGCACGCAAAAGAAACACATACTTCTTAGGAAGGTTTTAGATTTAATTTTTGTTATATTTATCTATACGTCGTTCAAAATGAGAGTAACCTCGCTCTCGGACCGATTCTCGTCCGTTCTGCGCATAGACAGAGAGCGTAGCAGAGAGTAAGACGGAGAAAAGTGGGGGTTTGGACGTTCTAGTGGTTCTAGCCCTGCCTTAGGCACGCCCCATGCGCGAAGCGAGGTTACTCTAATTTTGAACAGAGTATAGCTATATAAATCTAACAGTATTTTTGTGTATATCTTAAAAACTAAAGATGTCCGGCGGTAACATATGTACGGAAAACTTGTTTAAAATGTTGACCTTGACAACACCTTTGAAGGTAATTGAAATCGGTGCTGAGGACCCTATTCCCAATAATTATATACTTCAACTACTTCACAACTTCGGTTTATAAACACAAGGAAAAATAGCGAGGCTTCAGTTTGTAGTTACATATTATATACATTACTACATGGTAATGTTTATATACCCATGTTTATATAACATACATGTGTTATCTTTTTATCAAGGAGTGTAGTATAGCAGTAGGCTTAGTCGGAACACTGACACGAAACAAGATCGGGTCGAAGTCCCCTTCGAGCAATTCATATTTATATTTTACGTAAGTATCGACTAAACAATACTGTCTAACAATAAGACTCCCTCTCGGACTCGTCATGTAAAGTCGAGAATTGACCAAATTCAATTATAATCAGCCTAAATCCCTCTTTGTGTATACATTGGCAAAATCTCTGCATATGTTTTCATTGGCCACATCTTGGATGTTCATAACACCTGAGACTGCTTAGAATTGCATTCTTCTCCTCTCTACCCAAGCAGGTGTGATGTTTACATCTTTTGTTAAACATACGACGTATGTGAAAATGGCTCCTGCGGCTACACACCGTGCGTTGTTCTTTGTCTGCCAGGCTCGCCCCTCGTAATATCCTAAGATCGTGCTAATATTTTGTGTAACCCACCAATTGGGGATCCCTCCAACCAGAGTAACATCAAATCCATCTAAGGCAACATGGTCAATTTGTGTGTTAGCTAGGCCTATCCACAAGTTCCGAGACTCCTCATTCTCGAAGATGTTGTTTGACAACGCGTACGCCCGATACTGGTAACATATTAAGGTATGATCAGATATGGATTCCGGAAGTTAATATATTTGGCATAAACGGGTTGGCATCATCTCGAGCCACCCTTTCCGCTGCAGCCATACGGCATTTGGCAATCGCTTCGAGAATCCACGAACTTAAATCGGCTTGCGGAGGTGAGTGAAGCCGTAGGACACGGATGAGCTTGTTCCTAGTCGAGTCGCGGTCATTGACGGATGACTTATGTGCAACTGAATAAGTTGCAACAAGTTCTCTATACACCCTGGCCTGTACGTGGTCCTGATCATGGATATCTTCCTGTATTGCCCAGCGAAGTACTAAACATTAGCAATTGTGGGTCGTGCCGCTTATGTTGTAAAGGGGTTAGCGTCAGGTAGGCGTTCGGTGGGTAAGATATCTTCTACGACTATAGGCAGTAAGGGAAACATATCTTTTCGTGATACTAGCACCATTCTCTCCATTACAGGGCCAGCAGTTTAGCGAGTTTGTTTTAATTTTCGTGATAGTGTAATGGTTACAGAGACCACCGTTGGTAACAGTGAAAGTGAAATCGTGCTATTCGAATTATTTGGAATGTCGAATAAATCAAATTAGAAACTACAATTAAGTTCAAGCAATTAGAGAAACGCAATTAATTGCAGCTCATAATGTTCTTTAACAATGGTGTACATTAATACATACACCATACATCGTACCATACGTGTCCGTAGTTACACGCTTTTACGCAACATAAAAACCCACGGATCAAATTCAACAAGTCTTAGTGGCGCGTTATAGCTTCATGAGGCCCCGGGCAAATTTGAGTTTGGGGGCCCCATGTACAGTGAATGAGATTATAAAAGATTGGTTTGGGGGTCCCTCGTTAGTGGAGGCCCCGGGCAATTGCCCCTTTTGCCCGTAGAATAACGCGCCACTGTCAAGTCTTGTTTAACGTCATTAAATAATTGAATGTAACCAATAACGAACGTCTAATGTATTGTACCGTGTTGGAAATGTTAAGACCGTTTTGTACTTGTTAATAGTAATACAGTAAAGACTATAAGAGTTCGGTGGGATCTACGCATTAACTGTTCATGGTCTATCCCCACCACGAGGGGGGACCACCCTTGAACCAGGCAAGCGACTAATATGACACGGCCGCGGCATCTCCTTATCGCATTCGGTGGCGGCATATCGGTGAGACAATACAAACAAACCTACGAAAGTTTGTTATTTTCAATTTTTCGTTAATAAAAATTTTTATTAACAACACGATATTGTTACCAAACTTGGTTGTGTTGATTGGGCTTGCGAATCTTCCTTTGCCTGCTACCTTTTTCTACGTTCATTTCGCTGCTGGCAAAATGTTTACGTCTGAAGAATGAAGGACCTCTCCGTAAAGAGTTTCACAGCCGTGCCGAATACGAACAGTTATCCAGTACTAGAACTGAATCAATCCGGTTATTCTCTAATGGAACAGTATTCTACACGTTAACTGTTCGTAAGCAGCATTGCCTTTGATCAATTAACGAGAGTAAGAAACGATTTTCGACCTCTGACAAGTTTAAAGGATACATAAGAATACACGTAGGAGTTTTACGCTAAAGTTCACACTACTCTTCACAAGTAGTTCGCAACCGTGGATCCCTATTTCTTCAGACATAAAGTAGAGATACAGCCACTCAAAAAAATCAAATTAACACCACAATGTAAAAAGTGCCAAGCTTATGGGCACACAAAACATATACAGGATGGTCTAATAAGAATAACACTTGAATATCTCTGTTATTTTTGGAGATATGAAAAAATTTGTTAACAAAGGTTGTTCAGTATAGAGGGGACTACGACGATGCAGTAATAATTTTTCTGCAGCTGGAGGAGTTTCAGAGATTTCAAGGTCACCTCCACGTTTTTAAATAAAATTGTATATTTTTTCATGCATCCGTTGATGCAGTTCGACATTTTCCATAAAAAATTATTAACCTATATATGCCGAAAAATGATTAGTTTAGGATCGATGGATTAGGTTAGGTTATATTACATAAATATCCCAGTCGCCGCGCCTCCAGGCGGTCGGCCACTCAAGTAGGAAAATGTTGAGTTTTAAACCTGCCCAAACTTAAAGCACTAGGTGAATGTGCAAAGTATTTTGCTTTATTTGTTTGTTTGACGCGTTCGTTAATGATCACTGTTGCTTAATAGCCACGTTGTGATGGTCAAATGAACCCGTGAAAGGTCAGCTAATAATGAACGTTGATTGTCACTCACTTAGGTCGGCTTGGTGCACCGAGATATCTGCTACACCTCTAGCCGGTGTCGGGTGTCTATCGGGCCAAGAAGGGTAAGGAAGACCGGAAATTTGTTTTTGCGCTTAAGACGCCGAGAAATTAATTCTCGGTGCCAAGGTTAGGAACATTAAGAGCAAAACTCCTTATACACGTAGGACTCAGAGGCAGGACCTGGTCGGGCGTCCTAGGCCTAAGAAGCGTGAAGTGGAGTCCGCACGTGAAGTTTGCCAAACTATGTCTTCTTGTTTGGCGTAGTTGGATAAATAGATGAGCTGAATAGAGGTATAGGCGCCAAGCCTCGATAATCTGGATGCCCCGAAAAGGGCGACTCACACTAGTCACATACCGATGACCAGATTAATCGGTAATTGCTTAAATTTAGTTTTCTTTATTTCACGCTGTTCTGCAATAAGAATGCTAAATCCTAAGAGAGTAAGCAAATAAAGCCAAACGTAACTCAAACATAACGTAAATATGTACTAAACTGTAAACTTACAGAATATGATACCCAACATTAAAAGTATTTATTGGATTATGGGTTTAGGAATTATGAAATAATGAAATATTTCTTATTTTAAACTATATTCTTTATTACGCACAAGGAAGGTCCGCTATTCGAAGTTGCTAGGAAGAGCACTATACTCGGACTGAAAACGTTCCAACGCAACGCCCGAAAATAGCCTGCGACACCGCTTGAGACCGAAGGGCCTTTTTGTCGAGTATCATAAACACTTGGGTCTAAAACTAAACAGATGTAGTAAAAGAGAAAACCGATTTCTTGGAACGCACGCAAAAGAAACACATACTTCTTAGGAAGGTTTTAGATTTAATTTTTGTTATATTTATCTATACGTCGTTCAAAATGAGAGTAACCTCGCTCTCGGACCGATTCTCGTCCGTTCTGCGCATAGACAGAGAGCGTAGCAGAGAGTAAGACGGAGAAAAGTGGGGGTTTGGACGTTCTAGTGGTTCTAGCCCTGCCTTAGGCACGCCCCATGCGCGAAGCGAGGTTACTCTAATTTTGAACAGAGTATAGCTATATAAATCTAACAGTATTTTTGTGTATATCTTAAAAACTAAAGATGTCCGGCGGTAACATATGTACGGAAAACTTGTTTAAAATGTTGACCTTGACAACACCTTTGAAGGTAATTGAAATCGGTGCTGAGGACCCTATTCCCAATAATTATATACTTCAACTACTTCACAACTTCGGTTTATAAACACAAGGAAAAATAGCGAGGCTTCAGTTTGTAGTTACATATTATATACATTACTACATGGTAATGTTTATATACCCATGTTTATATAACATACATGTGTTATCTTTTTATCAAGGAGTGTAGTATAGCAGTAGGCTTAGTCGGAACACTGACACGAAACAAGATCGGGTCGAAGTCCCCTTCGAGCAATTCATATTTATATTTTACGTAAGTATCGACTAAACAATACTGTCTAACAATAAGACTCCCTCTCGGACTCGTCATGTAAAGTCGAGAATTGACCAAATTCAATTATAATCAGCCTAAATCCCTCTTTGTGTATACATTGGCAAAATCTCTGCATATGTTTTCATTGGCCACATCTTGGATGTTCATAACACCTGAGACTGCTTAGAATTGCATTCTTCTCCTCTCTACCCAAGCAGGTGTGATGTTTACATCTTTTGTTAAACATACGACGTATGTGAAAATGGCTCCTGCGGCTACACACCGTGCGTTGTTCTTTGTCTGCCAGGCTCGCCCCTCGTAATATCCTAAGATCGTGCTAATATTTTGTGTAACCCACCAATTGGGGATCCCTCCAACCAGAGTAACATCAAATCCATCTAAGGCAACATGGTCAATTTGTGTGTTAGCTAGGCCTATCCACAAGTTCCGAGACTCCTCATTCTCGAAGATGTTGTTTGACAACGCGTACGCCCGATACTGGTAACATATTAAGGTATGATCAGATATGGATTCCGGAAGTTAATATATTTGGCATAAACGGGTTGGCATCATCTCGAGCCACCCTTTCCGCTGCAGCCATACGGCATTTGGCAATCGCTTCGAGAATCCACGAACTTAAATCGGCTTGCGGAGGTGAGTGAAGCCGTAGGACACGGATGAGCTTGTTCCTAGTCGAGTCGCGGTCATTGACGGATGACTTATGTGCAACTGAATAAGTTGCAACAAGTTCTCTATACACCCTGGCCTGTACGTGGTCCTGATCATGGATATCTTCCTGTATTGCCCAGCGAAGTACTAAACATTAGCAATTGTGGGTCGTGCCGCTTATGTTGTAAAGGGGTTAGCGTCAGGTAGGCGTTCGGTGGGTAAGATATCTTCTACGACTATAGGCAGTAAGGGAAACATATCTTTTCGTGATACTAGCACCATTCTCTCCATTACAGGGCCAGCAGTTTAGCGAGTTTGTTTTAATTTTCGTGATAGTGTAATGGTTACAGAGACCACCGTTGGTAACAGTGAAAGTGAAATCGTGCTATTCGAATTATTTGGAATGTCGAATAAATCAAATTAGAAACTACAATTAAGTTCAAGCAATTAGAGAAACGCAATTAATTGCAGCTCATAATGTTCTTTAACAATGGTGTACATTAATACATACACCATACATCGTACCATACGTGTCCGTAGTTACACGCTTTTACGCAACATAAAAACCCACGGATCAAATTCAACAAGTCTTAGTGGCGCGTTATAGCTTCATGAGGCCCCGGGCAAATTTGAGTTTAGGGGCCCCATGTACAGTGAATGAGATTATAAAAGATTGGTTTGGGGGTCCCTCGTTAGTGGAGGCCCCGGGCAATTGCCCCTTTTGCCCGTAGAATAACGCGCCACTGTCAAGTCTTGTTTAACGTCATTAAATAATTGAATGTAACCAATAACGAACGTCTAATGTATTGTACCGTGTTGGAAATGTTAAGACCGTTTTGTACTTGTTAATAGTAATACAGTAAAGACTATAAGAGTTCGGTGGGATCTACGCATTAACTGTTCATGGTCTATCCCCACCACGAGGGGGGACCACCCTTGAACCAGGCAAGCGACTAATATGACACGGCCGCGGCATCTCCTTATCGCATTTGGTGGCGGCATATCGGTGAGACAATACAAACAAACCTACGAAAGTTTGTTATTTTCAATTTTTCGTTAATAAAAATTTTTATTAACAACACGATATTGTTACCAAACTTGGTTGTGTTGATTGGGCTTGCGAATCTTCCTTTGCCTGCTACCTTTTTCTACGTTCATTTCGCTGCTGGCAAAATGTTTACGTCTGAAGAATGAAGGACCTCTCCGTAAAGAGTTTCACAGCTGTGCCGAATACGAACAGTTATCCAGTACTAGAACTGAATCAATCCGGTTATTCTCTAATGGAACAGTATTCTACACGTTAACTGTTCGTAAGCAGCATTGCCTTTGATCAATTAACGAGAGTAAGAAACGATTTTCGACCTCTGACAAGTTTAAAGGATACATAAGAATACACGTAGGAGTTTTACGCTAAAGTTCACACTACTCTTCACAAGTAGTTCGCAAACAGCTTGCGAACAATTGTAATTTACTAATATGTTAAAAATAGAATTTAAATAGATTTAAAAAATTGAAGGTCATCTTCATTTCTTCAAAAATAATGCAAACACAAACAATTCATATACATCGTTATATTGTTTACAAAAAATAGTATCACTTATTCCGTATGTACATACATATGCATGTGTGGAATTTCTTATTAAGTAACTAAATGTAAACCGAATTATACCGTATTTTGTCTCATTTTAATTAGAAAAATATCGTGGATATGTTAGTAAAAATTTTATCAACAAAACAGACAAAATAGAAAAGTTTCTCTTTTGTATTAGTGTTGTCTCACCCATATGTAGGCATTTAATTTTTTACAACCGTCTCAACTTTCAATACCTCTCTCTTCTTTGTCCGCTGTCTCTTTCTGCATCCGTCGCAGTTGGTAAATTGCAAACAGTTTGAAGAATCTAGTACCTATCCCGTAACTGTCCCACAGCGGACCCGAATTTCGAACTCTTATCGAGTCTTTACTGTATTTTTCGGACGTTTCGAAAGTATAGCTCAAAATGCAACTGTTGCTCGTGACGTATAGAAACACGCAAGTTACTTGATCGTCAGGATAGAAGGAACACTGTACCGCTATTTTGGGGAATCTTTTATATTATTGCAGTTTGGTGGGGAGAGGGTTGCTGTGGCCCTTTGTTAAATGATGACTAATTGTAGGTAAACCTCCTCTAGGAATCTGAACATAGAATGTGAGCTTAGAATTTGAACAGTGAATGAATCAATAAGTTGGTCATCCAACAGGCGTATGAAAAAATAAAATTCTTTCGAAATAGTATATCAAATGGATGAAACTGTAACGGAAGGGTTACAAATTAAAAGAGTGAATGTTACCTTTTGAAACTATGTATTTGTAATGTATAACAGTTTGTTTTTCGCGGTGCTCATACATCTGTAGAGATATCCACAGTTCTTTTTGATCTTTCACGTGACGAACTTATACAGGGTGATTCACCCAACTCGACGACCTGAAATTGCTCGTAAACTATTCGCTGTACGAAATAGTGTTATGAAGCAAAAGTTGCACGATATCAAGGGGAACACATGTTACAATAATTGTTTCTTTTTACTGTCACGTCTCCGTTTCCGATAAGGGAAAATAATAGCGACTCGGGCTATTATTTTACAGGGCCTTTGACGTTCGGCAATCTTTCGGCTCACACGGTACGTATGCCACGTGTCTAACCGGGATCCGTGGTCTCTATGATCGTAACTGCGTACAATACTCACGAGGGTGAACGGTGTCGCTGGCGATGTATTCCTTGTCGTTAGGTATCACTGGTCGAACGCGAGAATTTGGAGTTGACCGGCGATGTCGATTTACAAATAAGGAAGTGCTAGGTACATATATGTAAGAGTAAGGAATTACGGGCGCTTAAAATAACTGAGTTAAAATAACGTCGATTCGCTCGTCAATGACTATGTGCAATATTGTGCGGGCCGCTGCCCTTTTTCCCGTTTTTATATGGTTCTTCGGCCGTTAGGACCCTGCAAGCCGTGGGGTGGGGGTACAGTCTGCGCTCATCCTTGTCTAGGGCCCCCTACGGCTCAAGTACCGCGGTCGTTGCCTAGGCGCGTCGCACAGCGCCTTACATGTATATACATATGTATATATGTATTCTTTATACAATACTAAACTCTAACGTTCCAAGTTCACGTATCAATTAAAATTATTTAAATATCACATTATCCGTTAAGATTAACATATTTATCTGCATTTATTTGACATATTTTTCGATTTGATAGAAAATTTTTCACAAAGGTAGTGGAAGATTTTTTTTTAAAAAAGCAATTTTTTTTAATTTAATAGCACAGTCTTATAAGGCATAAAAAGCCATGAAATTTTTATTATAAACATTTTTTTAATCTGCTATAGTTTTAAAGATATACAGGGAAATAGGGTAACACTTATCTTCATTCAAGGGCTGTTTTCACCCCGAAGAACCGAATTTGGGCCAAAATAAAAAATTTCCCGATACTTCTCTTTCAAACCCACAAAGTTTCAACTCGGGTTACCGAAGTTCCCTTGCAAGCGCGTCGGCCTCAACAACTCAAAGTGAAGATTTATTACTGGATTTATTTTAAAATGCAGAACAAGGCCTCAACAACATTCCCTTTATCCAATACACCCTTAAGTTCTCTGCTGTTCCAACGAAATCCTCTAAGATTTTACACGGACACACTGGAAGCTCGAAAAACGCGAGACACTCATGGTGTGCACTAATGGCACGGCGACCCGTCCGTTAGTGGCGAACTGATGCCTAGTTCCGCCGTCGCGAAAGGGTTAAGGAGCGTTTATACGACCGTTAGCTTTTCACGCGTAATAAACTAATTTTGGTAATTAAGGTTTTTAACTTGCAGCAATCGCAAAAATGTCTAGGACTAAATTCTCGACAGCTGCAAGGTAATTTTTACTAACGGTAAACTATAAGCCCTCTTAACTTTCGAGATAAGTTTGTCTAAATAGCGAACGACAAAGAAATTACCCGAAGCGTCTTGAATACATAGGCTTGTTGACACTGGTTGACATTTGATACTCACATCGAAGGCTGGCCGCGGTTCATCCTGTCTCTCGAGGCAGCTCGTACTGTTGTGCCCCAATGCAAATCGTTAAGATTTTGGCTTTATGTCACTATTTTTTAATGCTTCGTCTTTTAAGCTCATTTGCTAATTATTAGGTCGTTAACTAAGTTCTGCAGATTCTTTACCTTAAAATATTTATTAAAATAGTATTGTTACAATTTTTTTTTCAATCGAAATAATTACCTTTTTCGAAAAACACAGGTTCCTTAGAGGCAAAATAATTATCCCAATTTCTCACTTCATTCAGGTTTTTGAAGTTCTGTTCTGTTGGGAAATTGGTTTTAAATAAACTGCTTCAGCTTTTAATACTTGGATATTTTATTCCTCTACGCATCGGAAGTGACTTCCTTCTGTTATTAATGTCTTGAGAGGACTGACTCTACCGGGCACGCAGAGCCGGTGACACGAGGCACCGATGACCTCATCTAACAGGGGTGCGTTATCACCTTACTCACATAAACAGTGTGAGAAACGGTATCTCCGTTCATCAAGAGAATAAGAGATTAGTTTTTGTTTGGTTTACGAGTGAAACTAACATGTTCTTTCAGATGTATCTCCGTTCATCAAGAGAATAAGAGATTAGTTTTTGTTTGGTTTACGAGTAAAACTAACATGTTCTTTCAGACCGTGTTGCATTGAGCGTAGCAGATGATAGTCTGAAGGTGCAGGATGAGGAAGAACTTCTCTGCAGTGGTTTTTGCAGCGTGCGGCCTAGCGTTATCATGCTGCAAAATGACTTTCGACCGTTTTGATGCCATTAACGATCGTTTATCGATTAATTCCGCATTAAGATTCATTAATTAACGACTGTAGCGTTGGGCGTTGATTGTTTCGCCAGATTTGAGCAGTTCGTAATACACTACTCCTTTCTCATCCCACTACACACAAAGAAGGGCTTTATGATCGTGAATGCTCCGTTTTGGAGTATGTGGAGCGGATTGATTTGCATCCAACCAACTTCTTTTGCGATTGCGATTGTGAAAGTATATCCAGTTTTCGTCCCTGATGATAATGTGGCTCAAAAAACTTTTCTTCTTGAATTGACACAGCAGAGAAACGTAGATGTTGTATCGGTTCAAAATTGCAGCTTCAGACAAAATGTGAGGAACCCATTTTCCTTCTTTCTGTATCTTTCCAAGATGTTTCCAACCATCCTTATTCCAAGTTGTTTTCCAAGTTCGCTAGACGATTGAGCCGAGTCCTCATTCAACAACACTTCCAAGTCATCAGTTTCCATAACTGCTGATCGTTCAACGCGTTCTTTGGTTTTCAAGTCGAAATCGCTATTTTTGAACCGTTGAAACCATCTCTCACATGTGTCTGTCACTACCATAGGCTTCTTCAGTTAATCGGTTTGTTTCTGCTGCTGTTTTCTTCAAATTATTTGCTCAACACTATCCTAGAAGATTTTGCAAACCGGTTAAATAGTCGATATCAGCCTTCTGTTTCCCTATGTTACTATCACGGATGTAATAGATTGGGAGTTCTCCAACCAAGTGAATTGCGCCAAGATAAAATTCAGCGTCAGTAATGGTATCGGGACACCAGAATCGCTGGATCGTTCCACTAAGTGGTAAAATTCCAGCATGATCGAAGTTACCGCCCAAGTCGGAACATCTAATATCCTCTACCTTACTGGAGGGAAACTGCGGCAGGTCGCCATTAGTGTTGAAATCTATTCCTCCAGTATGGACAAACTTTTGGACGGCATCCATAATGCAATTAACGTCATTGAATACATCCTGCGTCGAATCATTTGCAGGCATTATCTCGTTGCGATTCATAAGCAACAGAGGATTCACTGGTGCAACGGGCTCGCTCTTAGCGTCACGTCTGCGAGGGACATCCAATCTCCAAACAGCGTTTGGAAACGGGGAATGATCATAAAAATATTGTCCCACGTCACGAGGCGTTGTTGCAAGCGACAACGCAGTTACGTATCGACGGAGGTTCGAAAAGTTGACTTGGGTTGGATCGTAAGCAATGATTCCATCATTCACGACCAGCTTAGGATAACGAGGTATCCATATAGCCCCGAACTGTTCCACAACCCCAACAGATGAAATGAGGTTTACCAGGGGACTGAAATAGCCACCAAGAGTTCCAACAACCCGTATGAAGTCAATATTGATTAAGACATCGGTGCACTTTCTACTACCAGTGTTCCTTGAGAACTGGTTGGACAGAAGCAAAGCGATTCTCTCTAAAGAACACGCCAAAGGATGATACTCCACGTTGCGTACACCCAAACGGGCGAACTCGGACATGAGGAATCTGACCATGAAACCGATAGATCGGGTCGATATTGGAAGAACAACACTACGCGGGGTGGTAACAAATTGCATGCTTTGCATGGCTTCAGACTGTTTACGAAAACGATGATATAACTTATTAAACAAAATTTTCTTATTTTCGACGTCATTACCTTCTGACCATCTCTCGCGAAACTTCTCCATTCTTGCGCCAGAACGCCTCTGCCCTCCTCGCCCTCGAGCTTTACCGCCACGAGAGGTCGAAGGTTTTGGAGTCGAAATCTCCTGAGAGATAACGAATCTCTCCTTTTGCACAGACATATTCAAACTTGTTGAAGGTAAGGGTTAAAGAATTTGTGGTCCTTTTCGTTAGAAATCCAGCAAAGAACAGCAAAATGCAATGTGCTCTTTTTCAAGTATCATTTCAAATCAATAAAAATAAACGTTTATGGCTGCAGGTTTGAACTTCTCTATGTATCTTGTTATAGCACAATGACCAATATAAGGGAAACCAAAAAATATCGGCGTGAAGTATTTTTTTTTTTTAATTTAAATACACTTGAGGCCTGTCTCGGGCCTATGTGTCCTTCTCTTTATTGTAACGTCTAAAATTTTTATACACATAACTAATACATGACAATTACTTGTGTGCCTAAGATAAATTACACTTAATAGGAACTTTCGGTCTCAGTCTGTTGGAACTTATATCTATTACCCTAACTCTAACCGTTTCCATACTAAGTCTAATCTATGCCTTACTTATTCTAAGTTTACTGATAATCACGAATTCGTCAATAATTTTCACAGCCGTAATGTTAGGTCCCTTTAGGAACTTTTCTATTGCGTGTGGTGCTGTCAGTCCTTTTGCTCCTAGTCGTTGAACCATTTCCTTCCCGTGTGTTCGAGTACAGGTGCAGTCCCAAAGCACGTGATCTATGTCCTCCACCGGATAGCCGCATTGACATCTAGTGTCTTGTACTATGTTTATACTTTTCAGAGAGGCTTTGAGATTGCAGTGGTTAGATCTTACTCTATTTATCCATACTGTTATGTGCCTTGGTAGTTTTTTGTTGTAGAACCATGGGCGGATGTTGGAGCCTGAGTAGTATTTTCTGAAGTAAGATCCTCCTTTAAAACTAGCTTGTCTCGTCAGCTCGTTATGTCTGTTTTCAACAATTTTCTGTTTCAGAAGTGGAAAGATATCTGTGTGAGGGACATTGTAAACCTCATTTTGCTTCCCTGTCTGCTTGCTCGTTCCCCACAATGCCTTTAGGTGACGGTATCCACATAATTATTACCTCCAGACCTGGTGCTCCCTCTTTGAGTTTGTGAAGAATATTTTTTATGCTGAATATGTGACTGTTGGTTTGTGGTTTGATTCCAAGTCTGTCCAAGGTTTGCACCAGGCTAAGTGAATCTGTGCAGACTACATACGAACTTTGTTGGTGACTGTATATGTATTTGAAGGCCGTTTCCAAAGCTATACATTCAGCTGTGAACACTGAGGCTTGTTTGGGCAGAGTAATTCTTTTTGTAAAGTTGTCTTCAGGTATGACACATGCTGCCCCTACTGCCGGGACGCCATCTGATTTGGACCCATCCGTGTATATTATTTTGTGCCTTTGATATTTGTTTTGTATTGTATCCTGGAAAATTTCAGTTGGGTGTGTAAGTGTTTCTCAGATTGGATATGAACTCTGATTCTATATTTGGTTGTGCATACTGTGTCATGTATTCCGTTGTGTTGGTCAAGAGATTCGGTAACCTGTTTAAGAGTGGAGTGAACTCCTCTATTAGATTAATGCTTCGTACAAGAGGTCTGTTTTTGTCCATCACTGGGTTGAGAGAGTCTTTTGATTACTGTAAGCTTCGCAAGAGTCTGCCAGTATGTTTACAAAGGGGTTCGAGCCATTGCTTTTAGTATATGTTCGGAGCCCAGGTAGCTGATGCGGTCTTTTAAACTGGTTAATTTGGTTTCTGCTAAAATGACATTTGTTGGAGTGGACCTTCTATATCCCATCGCCAGCCTAAGAGCCTCTCTCTGGACTCCTTCAAGTATAGTCCTGGATTTATTGTCTGAAGGGAAGTACCACATGCTGCCGTATTCTATTTTAGATCTAATTAACGCTTTACCACTTTCTCCTCAGGAGCTTGATGATATTTAAAAGTTTGTTGCAGTGAATTTGAATCGACTGTACATGTTCTTTGAATTGAAGTTTGTGGTCGATCTTTAAACCTAAGTATTTGGTTACTGACCCGGATTCTATGGTGTGGCTGCCTATGGTTATATCTGCTTGCACCGGTCTGTGGAGTGTTTTACCGAAGGACAGCAATTACATTTTTTCTGCTGTAAGCTGTAAGCCTAATTTTTCCAGGTTGTACCTTATTATGTTGACTGCCCTTTGTAGGTTAGTTTTTACTACTTGAAGTTGTTTGTTTTGAGCTATGACTGCTATGTCGTCCGCGTAAAGTGTGATTGTCACCCCTTCAGGTGTGTTGTCTGCAATGCTGCTGATATATGTGCTAAAGAGTAGCGGGCTGAGTACGCTTCCTTGCGGAACGCCCTTGTGCGTTCTTAAGTTTTGATGCTGCTTCTCCAGATACTCGCTTCCTTGAAAGGATATACATCTGTTTGACATCCACTCTGCAATAAAACTGTATGCGTTTCCAGAGATGTGTAGTTCCTTTAGTTTTTGTAGCAAGATGTCTCTTTGCACATTGTCAAATGCACTGTCTATATCCAGAAAGGTTGCCATGGTGTAACTGTTTGTACGGTGTCCGATATCCGCCAGGGTAGTTAGGATACCTATGTTATCCATGCAGGATCTACCCCTTCTAAAACCTGCTTGCATGTGAGGTAAAAGGTTATTGTATTCGCACCAGTGCTGTAGTCTGTTGTTGATTAGCCTTTCGGCAGGGTGCTGCCTTCAAAAGTGACTAAAAGTGTTTCACTGGGACTCCAGCTTATTTTTTTGGTTATATGGTCGTATGATTTTCTGTTTAGTCTTATGGCATTACTAATTTTGGCTGGTGAATCTGATTTGTGAATGATTTTTTCCATCATTTCGTCTAGAGGGATTTCTCTTATGAGGCCTCTTTTCTCTGTCCTGTAGTACGGAATGAATGCAATCATGTCGCCTTTTTCTAGGTTTATTCTCTGTACAAATGCGTTTGCTTGCTCTTTATTTTGGAATTTGAGCTCGGCTGCTCCTTTTCTCCTGGCTTTCATGTCGACAACTCCTGCATTCATTACGTTGACTGCTTTGGCAATGTGAATTAGATTTTGGGCTCTAAATTTCTTTACTTAATTTTATTTCTACGTGGGCTGGACCCACGTGATTGCTTGGGTATAGATTTACCATGTTATCACGAGTATTACCTGCGTCGGTGCTAACTACTTTTTCTCTTTTGCTGATTTCCAGCAGTTCTTGCGACCCTTTTCTTTTTAGCGTGTTATTATCCGATAGTTTATTTCCTTTGCGTAAAATGTTGGGTTTGTTAGCTTTAGGCGGAGATACTCCCTCCGCCATTATGGCGTCCTCCTCGGTGTCCGTGCCCATCGGGCCCGGATCCGAGATATTCTCGGTGGAATTGGTCCACTCCACCCTTTTTGAAGGTTTCCTTGACTGCCAAATGTGTTCTTCTATTTCTAAACTCCGCGAAAACTACCCGCGCTTCACTTTCCAATTTTTAGAAATTATCTAGGCGTGAAGTGTAAACTCAGTCTACACTAGCACCATCTACAAGCGATCCGCAGAACTTAGTTAACGACCTAATAAATCTCCTTTTAAATCGAGACCCAGAAAGTGTTTCATAGGCATAAAAACTTTTTGTTTCTGCGAAACATGCGTCTTTCTGGTGCTAATTCGTAAACACTGTATAGTAATTGGACGCGTGTTGTAAAGCGACAAGAGACACATACTTCAGTTCAGTCCCTACAAGACCGATCACTCCTTAGGCCCGACTCTCCGACCATGACGTCATACCACCACCCTGCTAACTTGGAAATTTCATTGTGAGAAATATACTCTAGCGGCACATGAAGGGCTGACCAAGTGTAAGAATTCTCTAATTCGAGAATTTCGGGTGAATTCCCGAAACTAAGATTTTATATTTGGAGTCCATTTACACCTCTCACAACACCCTCCAAAGGACAATAGTAGAAACTGGCCAATTTTGGACCTGGCTGGCAACGAAAATTTCTTACAAGACATGATTCTACAGGTTTTAAGGAATCCGAAGTGCATAATTATTTACCCTGGAGATGATGGGAAAGTTGCAAAAAATAAGCATAAACTTTAAAATGACCGGTAAAAAATTTTCGTTGCCAACCAAGTCCAAAATTGGCCAATTTCTACTATTGTCCTTTCATCTCTATCAGACATTGGGGCCATTCGGAAAAATATTCGTCCAGTTGGTCAACACTATAGAATATTGTACAAATGAAGATTTCTGCTCACGCAGGCCTCTTTCGGACAGAAAGGAAGGAGAAAATGAAAATTGATTTTTCAGCTAAATGTACATACACAATATATTTTCGTATTCTTTCAAGCGGGTTTCTCTCGTGCCTCGTGTCTTCGCCGTCTCACTGGCACGGTGCGAGTCTTTTGTTAATACGCCGCACGCCAGTTTCGGTTGCTGACCGAAACATTGACGCTTACAGTTGTTACATAATTGTACATATACATATGTACATCCAGCGCAGTTATAATAAACAGTATTTCAATCAATCATCTACAATCTTCTACTTAGTTACATACTTCTTTCCAACGAACCAACAAGAGAATCAACTCCACAGTCATTGGACATATCGCTTGTCCAAGTCTATGATGCAACATTTTGTGGTCCTTCGAGCCGCTGGCTCGATCTGGGTTTTTGATCAAGCTATGTTTGCCAAAGGCATGGATCGGTCAGTTGTAGACATTAGTAACAACAGAGTCAACGTGTTTGTCCCAACAGAGGGTGGAGACAACTTCCAATCCCATTACTGCAACCATGTCTTGGATTAATCTAACAACCTCCAATAGTGACATTTTTTACTAGCACAAGGGTTATTACTGCAATAACTTCCGTAACAGTCAATAAACTCACGCATGTTGTAATAACCCAAACCAAAATAGTTTTGTCGCGATTCCATCTCTGGCGGGCCCTTAGGTAGTGGCGTTGCGCGACAGAGCATTCTGAGCGAAGCTCAGCTATGTATAAGTATTTCTTCTTTTTTTTTTGTTACACGGAGGAAATCTTCAAAAGACTCCCCGTTCCATTAGGGGAAACGAAGTTGTGGGACTTTTATCCACTAAAACCTTCACACTCTGCTTACTAACCCTCCGGGCGTTGTAGAGAGCCTCCGGGAACTCTTGCGAATACCATCCGGAAACCTCCCATTTTGCCTAAGGTTTTCGGCACCGCCCTCTCTATTGGAGTTTTCACCCCTTCTTCTCTATAGTGGCTCCATAAGGACTCCACATTCCCTCCAACGATGTGACTCCTGGCGGTGCGGGAGACCCAACCCGACACGGCCGCGTCGCCCTCCACAGCTTTTCGCGGCTGCGGCGTCTGGCCATCAGGTCGCCCGCCCATATCGGTGATCTATATAGGGCCATCGACTGCACCACCCCCATGTAGAGGCGGCGCACCCTCCCACCCGGTCCCCCAATATTCGAGAGCGGCCGCCCTAGGACCCCAATCGGGGGGCCAGGCGGTCTATATGGACTTCGAAACGCCAGTGACTGTCCAGGGCGTGGTCCAGATATTTCATCTGGTGCCCCACCCTGACTCTGGACTCACTTATCCGCATCCAGGAAAAAAAAGGATCTAGCTTTTTTACAAACATCCTGTAACCATTATCATTTACTATATCAAATGGTTGGAAATCTGTTGCAATTAGTAGAACCAATGTTGTATCTAAATCTCTTTTCCTCTCTAAATTACTGTCATATTCTATTGATCTTTTCAAAAATGGACTTAAAGATTGCATGTTGGTCCTTGTTGAAACTGGCTCACTGTTAATACTTGTTGATGCTTCAAATAAATCTTTGATTTCACATTACAGA
>NW_017100397.1:969384-970076 GCF_001263275.1 Habropoda laboriosa | reverse complement strand
TTTTCCTTTTATTTGGTACATTTTCTAATGAAGTTACAAAATCAACATCATTAATATCGTCATCTTCACTTTCATTTTCTTGTCTTTGTCCTTTTAAACTAAATTTTTCGCGGTTGCTTTTCTCTATTAATTATTTGTAATATGTAAAAAAAAAAAGTGTAATGTATGTATAAAAAAATATACAAATTCTTAATTTACCATTTAACAAAAGGACAAAAGGAAAATGAATTATGAAACTACTAAACTATTAAAATTAATTAAACAGGAAGAAAATTTAAAATATAATTTGAAAAAAAGTATAAAAAAGTAATGAAAAAAAATTAATGTACCAGTAAACTATATAACATAAGCTACATAATATAAACTATATTGTATATAAGGAATAACAAAGATATAAGATTATTTCAATGGCAACTGCTTGGTACGCAAAATCACGGAAAATGTTTTTTTGTCGCGACAAAATAGCGCTATTGCCAGTTACAGAACAAATACCTATCCACAGATTATATAATAGTTACCAATATTTTTAAATTCGCGGCATTATGTAGTTGAAGAAAGAAAGTAACGAGTACCAACCCACGACTTTCGATAACTATCGATAGTGAAAATAAACTATCGACAGTTTTCGATAGTGATCATCGATAATTATCGATAGTACCATCGATAGTTCTCCATCACTAGGAAAGGGTCCG
>NW_017100397.1:965456-969369 GCF_001263275.1 Habropoda laboriosa | reverse complement strand
AGTCATAATCAGCTGGCCACACATCTACTACGTTGTCTACGACCGGCCCCTGCGCCGTATCTCTCCATCGCAGTCCATGTATCGAGTTCAAATTCTGGAACGCTTTCCGAGATTCACAAGGCGCAGCCTCTAGCGACATCAGAGTCGGAATAGCGCTTACATTGTCAGGGGATATACACAGAGCCAACTGGACTTGAGGGACATGTTCAATTTGTGGGAGGAAGGTATGCCATACGTTACTTCCCTCAGTGCGTCCAACCGCATCGACGATGGAGGCGATGCCAATAGGAAGTTGAGTCTGAGACTTTAAGACGTTTTGAACGTCCTAACCAATAGATATATAAAATCCCGATGCATACGTCTCAAAACCGCCCTGTGAGGCGAAAGAAAGGAAGATCTTATAATACAAAGTGTATAATTCGCATCGATAATACTGGTGGATATTGCAGATCTGCGCCATTGTCGCTAAGTTTCAAGTGGTTGTAATTTTTGAGTATTCAAACCAAGATGTGAAGCCCACACCCCCAGTCGAGACGGTGACGAGTAAAGCTGGCTCTCTCTGTTGTACGCTCATTGACTTCAACAATCTCTCTAGCTCAAGAGTTGTGTCATCAAAGATTCCAAGTGATCTTTTCTTGGCGTCATGGAGCTCTCACAGCTGCTTCTCACCCGTGCACTTTCGAAATTTCTCCGACTTCATCTTACTCGAGATTTTACCCCGATGCTTAGGCTTGGGAGAACTAGGTTGGTTCTCCTCAGTAACATTTTTATCAGTACTGGACATATTGATAAAACTAGTCCGCAGAATTCGCCGCGAAATTATGATGGAATATCCGGAATATTCCTGCTCCGTCGATTCTCACGCGAATAGGAACGTGTGGTGCCCAGATTTGGCTGAGCATTTCACACTCGGGAAGAGATGACTTTTTGGCGGTGATTGTTAGGCAGGAGGGATGAGATCCCAGGAGAGGCGGGGTGTCTATGCAAGATTTCCCCCATGTAAAAAAAAAAAGATGTACGGTCAACCCTCCTATAACACGTTTAATTCGTTCCGTGTTGTATCGAAGACGTGTTAAGCCAAACTTACGATGTGTTTAATTCGTTATTAAAATATTGTCAAAAACCGTCAACATGTCTATACTAGACAGCATTCCCAATTGAATTAAAAATAAAAACTTGTGTATCTGATAACAGAGCTTTTATACGTTGTAAATGGTGTTTACACTTTTCATGCTTTGATTGTCCTTATGATGAATACCATCCGGGTTTATGTAACAACAGTGAAATTACAGTGTTTCAGAACAAAAATATTTGAACGTTAGTTATAAATAGTGGAATACACATACAGTAAATTCTCTACAAGGGTCAGTAAGTTTGGATTCTACAAGTGACGGTATAGATGGTCCTACGCCTAGGTCTGCGTCTTTGCTGCGCCCATGTTATCTGGCTCGCAGTCAGTCAAGCGTGTAACGCTACACCAGTCGGTTTCCTTTACGAGATTTCACGGCTCGACAAATCATAATAGAAAAATATAATTTCTTTAATTTTTACTTTTTTTCATCTGGAATTTTATTTAACATCATGTTGGTGAGATTTTTCTGATGAAAATGATATCAAACACGATATAATTTGAACAACATTTACTTATTAACACGTTCACTGTCGCGCCAGATTTACAGGTTGCTGTCAGGCGGCCACAAGAAAATACATTTTAAGGATAGGGTTATAGTATTATGCTTTATAATTTTTTTTTTTTCAATTGAAAATAATGTCTAGCTAGCTATGACGTTCAAAATTTTTAGTTGACATTTATTTTATTTTAATTATTCTAAACATTTGAGGCACTCCAGTCACTGATGACCACCGTGGCGATATCGAGGAAACAATCTAATGTTAATACTTATTGAGTGATTAATTTAATTTCATAATATATCGCTTTGGATGAATTACAAAAACAAATTACTAAAAAATTACATTAAATACCTGTACACATTATCTGTCAAATGTAAAGGGAGAGCCACCGTTTGGTTGCCAATTGTTTAATCACATAGAGTCGGCCTACTCCACGTAAAAAAAAAAAATGTAAGGTCGATTTCACAAGTGTCAGTAAAATGTAGGGTTGATTCCACAAGTGTCAGTAAAATGTAGGGTCGATTCGACAAGTGTCAGTAAAATGTAGGGTCGATTCGACAAGTGTCAGTAAAATGTAGGGTCGATTCGACAAGTGTCAGTAAAATGTAGGGTCGGTAGCAGCAGAAAAGCTGCTAAACAATTAGAATTAAATGTAACGATAGAAATTATTGCAATAATGCGTAATGTAATTGAAAAATCGCAGAAAAGTCTGATACAAATGTTTGAAAAGTAAAATATATAAGATGAGATACAGTATCTTACCACGTAATGTAACTTTTTATTGTGTAACATATTAAAAACACTGTTTGGGAAAAATTTGTCACAGAATTGCATTTCCTATTTAATTTTCCTTTATTGCTACTTCTTTTGAAATTTTATGTCAGAAAATTGAAGAAATTCTTCTTTGTGTTTCGTAGGTAATTGATTGCTAATTGACAGATCGATGTTAAAATTTGATGTTAAATGGAACTTTTATATCTACCATAGAATCTGAATAATTTTATTATTCACTATTATGACTTAGAAGTAACTTACTTTATCTTACGAACTACTTAAAGTTAAAACTTTCAAATGTGTGTGAGAATTAGAGTGTCCACAGGTACGCGTAGTTCTTAGCTTGGTATCCTTTTGCAAAAGTGAGAATTTTCTTTGGAAAAGGATACCAATTACCAGGTCCCACCACGAGGAGGTGACTACGCAAGGGACCCGACAAAAACACATGCCCTACTGGCAGTTCATACACTCAGTTTAAGGCAACGCTCGGAAGAGATACGCGATTCTCATTCGTAGAAAAGGAAACTACTAGATACTTTTATCAAAAAGAGTGTCTTGTATTTCACTTTAAATCGCAACTCTAATCATTTTCTCATTCCCAATGCAATATTTAAACTCTAAAAATTTCGTACTCTTCCTTAATAACATGTTGAAAATGTAGATGGTATTTTATTAATTATGCTACGAATGAGTCGCGTATCTCTGTAAGAGAGCGCGCACATGGTATTCAGTACAATTTTTCTATCTTAGAATTCTTAGAATATCTTAGAATAGTTTTATTCGATTACTTAAAGTTAAAACGCACGCGTCCCACGACGTCCATCGGCGGATGAATAGAATATTTTCTATTATCTTATGCTAACTTATTTTATCTTCCGAACTACTTAAAGAGAACTACTTAAGACACTCGTTCACGCTCACTTCATACTCGGTACAGTTTTCGATCTTAGAATTAATTAAAGCTAACATGCGATAAAAAGGTACATTTTTCAAACATACAATGAAGCTCTGTAAGAAAAGTATATTATTAAATTGCAATAGGAGGATAAATTGTTAGGATATCATTATTATTTATATTTTATTTTCATATTTAAAATCGTAGTATCGAAGTTCTGTAAGAAAAATATATTGTTAAATTGGAATAGGAGGATAAATTGTTAGGATATCTTTCTTATATGAAATCGTAGCAATGGAATACCTAATTAAACCTCTGATAATGAAACTCATACCTCAACTCAAGGCAAAATTCTTTTTCGAACAGGAGAAAATTGAACTCTTATGTGAGCTCGAAATATTTACCTAAATCGATCATCGAAAAAACGTACAACTCCCTAAACGCAGACCACACAGGTGGACATTGTTAAATAGATTTTATTCCTACCCTGAACCTTATCAGTACTCTTGGTACTTTTTATCTCGTCAGAATTGGCAACAATAGGCTTTGAGAACTGATCTCTACGATCAAGAACGCCCAGGCAATTTATTTTCATTTTATTTAGTAAGGAAA
>NW_017100397.1:908875-961059 GCF_001263275.1 Habropoda laboriosa | reverse complement strand
GCATTACGCATTATTGCAATAATTTCTATCGTTACATTTCATTCTAATTGTTTAGCAGCTTTTCTGTTGCTATCGACCCTACATTTTACTGACACTTGTGGAATCGACCCTACATTTTACTGACACTTGTGGAATCGACCTTACATTTTTTGTTTTTTTACGTGGATATAGGCCGACTCTATGTGATAAACAATTGGCAACCAAACGGTGGCTCTCCCTCTCAATTCGACGGATAATGTGTACAGGTATTTAATGTAATTTCTTAGCAATTTGTTTTTGTAATTCATCCAAAGCGATATATTATGAAATTAAATTAATCACTCAATAAGTATTAACACTAGATTGTTTCCTCGATATGGCCATGGTGGTCATCAGTGACTGGAGTGCCTCAAATGTTTAGAATAATTAAAATAAAATAAATGTTGTCAACTAAAAATTTTGAACTTAAGAAAAATTTCGGGATAAAAAAACGTAAAATTAAAAAAGTTGATATTTAAATCGGTTGGTTGCCTCGACCCACGTTTCATCCTTATCTTTTATTCGCTGTCCTTGCCTACGTTCGGCAAACTACAAAGATGGGCGCGAGGCGCGAAAACGTAGTTCCTGAGTCTACGAGTGTCAGGTTTAGCTTCCTTGCGGTCTGACACTTGTGGAGAATATACTATATTTAAAAAAAGTTATAAAAAAAAAGAGTAACATCCTGAAAAAATCACTTCAACAGGACTCGAACCTGCGACAAAAAAGGACAGTCTTCAAACAGCCTCACGTCTTACCAATTCCACCATGACTAACAATTCTAACTATTTATTATAATTTTTATTTGTATCTTAAGTGCTTATGCATATTACATAGTTAATTTTAGATATAATATTGTTCTTGAGTTTTAGGTTGCGTTGCCTGTCCAGGGACATTTGGCGCATATCCTGTGTTTTCTTTTCGCTTTTCAGTGCTTATTGTGTAAATAATGAGAATTCAGCTTTTGTGATTAGGAGAAATTTACAATAAAAACCTGTCGCTTGTGGGTTGTGTTTGACTTATGATCTATGGGGGAGGGGTTTTTTGTGGTTAGTGGACGCTTAAACCTATGTTAGTTGTGTGGTTAGGTTGCTTATATTTATTTGCTTACGCTGTTTATGTACATTTGAATATTTACAGCGTTTACAGTGTTTTGTATTATACTTTAACATGTTTGCTTGTCGGTATGTCGCATGTCAAACGGGTGGTGTGACGTGTTTATGGTGCGTGGGCATTGCTTATGCCCCCAAGAGGATTTAATGTGAGTCGAAATGTTTCTTATTGGGGTGGTTTGCTAATCTGTGATTTTGTTTATGATTTGTGGATTTTACATATTCCGAGATTAGTGGTATTTTACTGGCGCGGTGTATTTTCTTTATTGGTGTACGTCTAGGCCGGTGTGTTGCTACTCTGTGGCATTTGTTTTTTGTCACTTGTAGTTTGTTTACATGTGTGTGCTGCTGCTGTGTGCCATACCGGACAGGCGTAGGTGAGGACGGGGCGTATCATTGTTTTATATAGTAACAGTTTGAGATTGGTGGATAGTGATGCGGATTTTAGGAGATTTTAGAATCTTCCAAGAATGGCGGTGGCTTTTTTATTTGTGATTGCAATGTGTGGTCCCCATGTGAGTCTGGCTATGTGGATACCGAGGTATTTGACCGTATTTTGTGTTGGTATTGAGGAGTTGTGGATTTTGACGGAGGCGGGTAGTTTTCTTTTGCACGTGATAAGGATGGCTTCTGTTTTGTTAGCGTTTGTATTTAATTTCCATTTTCTGAGCTTGCTTATTATTAAGTGTGCCACATTTTGAATTCTATTTATTGTTTTATGGGGCGAGATACTGCTCGTGTAGAGCGCGATGTCGTCCGCATAGGCTGCGATGCTTGCCCCCTTGGGAAGATCATGAAAGGCGTGGGTAAAAAATGTGTTAAATAGGGTTGGAGAAAGTACGGACCCTTGCGGGACCCGGCCGCTATATTATAGGTGCATGAGTGTGTTTATCTATATCTTACGGTGATTTTCCTGTTCGAAAGGATGGAGTGCAGGAGTTTTACCAGGTTTATTGGTGTATTGTGGGTGATGAATTGTTACGTGAGGCCCTCGATCCATACGGAGTCGAAAGCCTTTCCCGTGTCAAGGAGTACTAGCGCGGTTGTGGTTTTCCCTGTCATGTGTGTTTTTATATCATTAATTACCCTTTATTAACTGATGTGTGGTGGAGTGTTTCTGTCGGAAGCCGAATTGCGTTGGGGGGATGATATTGTGATCTGCCAAGTGGGAGGAGAGGCAGGATAGGATGATGCGTTTCGCCACTTTGGCGTGGGAGGCGAGTAGGCTGATGGGCCCGTAGCTGGAGGGAAGGGTGGGATTCTTATTTGGCTTCGGAATGGGTATGACAATAGCGTGTTTCCAGATGCTTTGGAAATGGTTATGTATGATCATTGCATTGATGATGTATGTTATTCGTACTATGGCTGTTTTAGGAAGATTTTTTAAGTCTGAGTTTTGGATTTTATCGTGTCCAGGGGCTTCATTGTTTTTTTAGCTTTTTAATGACGGTAATGATCTCACTAGAGGAGATTAGTTTGGTATGGGGAGGTGATGGATCATTCAATGAGTGATGTTGAAGTTTCTTGTTTGTGGAGGAGTTGATTTGGTTTGTGAATGATGTGTTCCCGCGTTTGCAGGCATTTTGGTGGATATCTTCGAAGTGTGAGGCAAGGGTTTCTGCTTTGTCTTCATAAGTGTATGCTGTGTTGTTTGTTTTTAGTGGAGGGTTTGTGTGGTGATTGCCTAGGTTGAAGAACTTTGTTACCTTCCAGAATGAGTTGTCTTTTAGGTAGTTTATTGTCTCATTGTGTGTTTCTCCATTTTGTTAATTGGTGTTTTATTAATTTGTTGCATGTGTTTAGTCGTGTTTTCAGTTCTGCTGTCTGTAGGTTTGCCACAGTGTGCGTGTCTTGTTTTTGGTTGCACTGAGGTTTTCAGTATTTGGCGGGAGGATTAGTCTCCGGATGCGGGGTGTCTTTAGGATTGTTTGTGTTGCAGCTAGTGTGATAATGTTGCATAGTGTGCTGATTTCTCGTTCGATGTCTTTAGGGTTATGTATTGTTGGTTTTACGTTCGTTATTTCGTCGTTTATTATGTTTCTGAATTTATCCCAGTCGGCTACTGCCGAAGCTCGTTAAAATCTGAGAGGTACACCTCGGCACCTTCCCTTGTTAGAACGAATACAAACCAAGGGGAATTGTTCCGTGTTATATCGAAACCGTGTTCTCGAAATGCCGTACTATTTGAAAAGCGTTGAACGAAACTTCGATATAATACAAACCCAAAGAATTTATTTTGAGTTTTTTTTAATGATTTTAAGAGTTCATGTATTAAATCAAAGATAAGATAAACAGTTATTCAGAATTTTTATAAATCTAAAAAATACAAATAATAACAACAAGAAGCATTTATTAGAAAGCAAATAACCTTGTTAATTTTTATCATCACTGTATTACAGGTGTGGACGAAGTGGGCGATCAACTTGGGTGTGTGTGTGTATATTTCTTTGTGTATGAGCGAGAGAAAACTGGCGAGAGTCAGCTATTTTTTTTTGGAACAGTATAAAAATGCTTACTTGAAACATTCGTGTTATGGGAGAGTTGCTCAAATTTATGAAGTAGCGCTATATGGAAAGTATTCGAAAGCATATTGTATAAAAGGAGGACGGTCGCAATTTTTGCACCGTGTTATATCGAAACCGTGTTATCGAAGTATAGTGTTATAAGAGGGTGACTGTACCGTGTAAAGCTCAGGAGTTTGCCTCTGGAAGGAATGCGGATCTAATTGGGTCGTATCCCTATTAGGTCATGTTCTATTACACCATCATAAAAATAGAGCACATGTATTTATTAGCCGAACGCGATATGTCGACGAATCGGATCATATAACAACGCGAGGCGGAAGATTTGGGCGGTGCGAGTGAAGTACCCCTCTTACCCCTATGCCGTCCCGTTGGTAAACTCCTGAGTGCTACACAGTACCGTAAAGCCCGATACACACTAACAGTACGCTCCCGATCGGGTCAAATATTCTTCTATGGTTTAAAACGTACCCATTCGCAGTACGGGTAACGCTCTGGTCACGGTCCGATCTCGTCCCAGCAACTATCTTTGGAAAGAATATGTTGCTGGAAGGAGACCGGACCGGACTAGGACTGAACCCATAGTGTGAACACGTTTCTTGATCTATGACCGGTTATTCCATTCCAATTCCGATTTTGATAAAACTGTAATATGTTGTAGTCTATTTTTTTTTTCATTCGCATCACGAAAGATGGAACTTTCTATGAATATTTTTAATTTTGTTGAACGCACTCCTTTTCAATATGAAAATTGTAAATAAACTTTTGTTTCGCAAAAACGAATCCTTACTCTCGTTTTTAAAAATCTGACAAAAATGTATGTTGTAGTCTATATGAAATAATGACGAGTTTATGTCATCATTTTGTTGGCTTCAAAGTTATAAACAAATGATAACATGTTGAAAATCAGGAAAAAGCAGATTTTTAGCCAAACATAGATGTATAAACTAATTTATATTTCGAGAGCAAAGCGGGATTGGACCGTGACCAGACCGGGAGCGAACCACTAGTGTGTGTATATCGGGTCTAAAGCTTCTCACAGTGTCCATCAGCTCGGAACCTAAACACGACAGTTTGGGTAGAGGAGACACTGTTTTTAAGCCTCGCAGCCCGCCTTTGTAGTTTGCCGAACGAAGATCAGGACAACGAATAAAAGAGAAGGATGAAACGAGAATCGAGACAACCGAGCGATTTAAACACCAGCGTTTTTATTTTTAACTTTTTCTGTATGAAAAACGGGCTACGCTCTACGGACAATGTGGAGGAGAAACACTGTTTGGTGGACACTGTGAGGGAAGAGACACCGTTTGGTGGACAGTGTAAGGGGAGAAACACCGTTTGAGGACAATGTGATAGGAAGGTTTACATTTTACGGACAATGTAGAAGCACAGCCCTACATTTGAGGGACAATGTAGAAGCACAGCCCTACATTTGAGGGACAATGTAGAAGCACAGCCCTACATTTGAGGGACAATGTATACAGATATTTCGTGTATTTTTCTAGCCATCCGTTTTTGTAATTCATCCAAAGCGATTATTATGAGATGAAATTAATCACTCAATAAGTATTAATAAGTAAATGTGGTTCAAATTATATCGTGTTTGGTCTCATTTTGATCAGAAAAATTTTTCCAATGTGTTAAAAAAAAATTTCAAATAAAAAAAAGGAAAATTAAAGAAGTTATATTATTCTATTGTTAACTGTCAAGCCGTGAAATCTCGTCCAAAGAACCGCATCACGTAGTGTTACACGCTCGACTGCGAGCAAGATAACATAGGCGTAGGAATAACGCAGACCTAGGTGTAGGACCATCTGTATGGACACTGTGAGAATCTAAACTGGTGGACACTGTGAGAGTATACATATATTATTTGGTTATATAGGAACTGCCATTAATAACAGGATAATAACATATGCCATCAATCTTACGTGCGATAGTGATGACACTACACACTCTAACGTTAGATCCATAATAAGGACACCAGCCTTGGGCCCAGTGGTAAATACACTGCCCACTAACTAGTTTTTCTTTTGACCAAATGGTGTGAGCTGATACAACATATAACGACGCTCCTCTAATGGGCCTCAACTCATAAAAGAAAGCATCCTCCCTATTTGAGAAGTTGCTCCTGACAGACTCTACAACCACATACTGCCCTATGCCGACAGGCTTTCTTAACGAAGTCACTTGTGCGTTGTTCGAAGCGATTGAAACGAGTCTTGTTTTGACAGTTCACAATTTTTCTAATAATTATTAATTATAATTACTGCCAAAAAGGTGGAAATTTCAATGGCTGCTGGACCTAGATGAATGTGTTTTGGGGTGAAGGTCCATATCAATGAGTTCAACGATTCATTAGAATTTTGGATTTCAGCTCCTGAACATCTTTCTATCAAATCTTCCGTGGACAATTAATTCAGAAACATTTTTATCAAAAGGTAGTCTCTCATGTTTGAAGTTTTGAAGCGTGCCAGTGACTTGGGTTTTACGCCATTTACACCAACTATTTTCGCCTAAAGGGCAGTAGGTGTGCTCTGGCTTCTCATCTGTTGAATTTTTGTGGCAGTAGATGGCCCATATGGCTTTTTTTATTTTCTCAACAGAATTGGAATGTCTTCGAATTACCAAGCCATAATATAATTGGTCAATTCGCCAGTTAACTTTATCTGTTCATTTTCTGGCACCCTTGTCGCCGTTACCTTTATTTCTTTTCTTCAAATTTCGAAGTCTCGTGCCTAATCTTTTTTCCACGTGTTCGACACGCTCTTTTTTTCTTTACTATAATTTCTGCGCCATGTGGACTGACGTCTAAAATACCCTTGAAGGTTTTACTATCTCCCTCTCCGACGTATGTCAGTGGTAATTTCCATTTTACCAGCAATACCTTCATGGTTGATCGTGCATTTTTCTTCATGGCTCTCGTTACACTCGTTATACTCGTCAATTGCATCTTCTTTCTTCTTCGTCTGTACATTACACGCTTGGCAGAAGCTACTCTTGACCACAGTATCGAGCACTTTCTTTGTCAGTTTTCCTATAAGTGTAGCCACGCCAAATAACAAAGTAAATCCTCTCTTCTTCCACGTTCCGTCGCCTGAAACTGTTATGTCACATCTAGGATTCCCGGTTGCCTCGTTCATTATTCTCTCTTCTTGAACTGCCGTTTTAATAATGCACTCATAAACTGCAGAAGCCGTTTCGTGAACATTTTCAAGGCACGCATAATAGGTATTGATCGCCAATCCTTGACAATCCATAAAATAAATTTATGCCTTCCCTCCGAATACCTAAGAGCCACATAACCAGCACAATCCGACGATTGATTTCGTATGCAATTCCAACTAGCGAATATGAATTGATTAAATGTTCACCACACTTGCACTGCATTCAAATTTTGAATCCCAATCCACGACTAGTGCTTTGAGAAAATTTAACATCACTTTTGCAATGTCTACAAATTACATTTGAAGCTATCGTAGAATACACTGTATAGAAATTTAAAATACAGTAGCCAAATTTTGTAGAGGTGAAAACACTCGTAGCATTTTCTGTACTTGAAATTTTCTTTTTACCGAAGTGCTGACAAAATCCATCTCTTGTTCGACGGTGTATTTGTTGCCTCTAAAGTGCCTTTTCCTTTTACGGTTGGCATGCAGATTGGCTCTTTTTGCCCTTTTCTGTCCGTCTTCAAATTTCACGAAACTAAATTTTACTCCACGTTTGCGTTCGCTCTGCTCAGTATTCTTTGAATACTTTGAACTCTCGAAACAATGCTGAGTTCGTATTTCCAAGCCATCTCGTAAAGACTATCGCAGTCTAATACAAGGGTAAACAACGATCCTCCGTATGTAGGATCGCGAGCGTTTTTGCCTTTGTTCATTTTTCGAGAAACGAACGGCAGGGGCAATAAAAGTGCGGGTAGAGAGCAGGCCCTTTTCGTAAGGCCCGCCGTTAGTTTTAACGGTTACGGAAAAGAAACCCAAGGGGGTGTGTTTGCGTGGTGGGAGTATGAGTGTTCGGGAGTGGATGGAAAAAGTGCGTGGTAAAAGCGGCAGTGTGGAGTTAACTTTGGAGGAGTGTAGACAAAGAGTGGAAAGCGTGGAAAGGAAGATTACGTGGGATAGATTCAGAGTGGAAACAGCGTGGTTAACGTAGATATTTAGTTTTTATTTTATTTCTTTACTTTTCATAATAAACTATTATTATTATTATTTTAAATACATTTTTCCGAACCTCCGCGGTTTACTGTTGCGAAACTCCATTCTCCCTGTCGCCTGCCTTTGACGCGTCATACTAAACGAGCTATAATTTCGTTATTTTCTTGAATGCGACTATAAAATTTTAGAAGCATATTTTTACAATGCTGTACTTTCGATATATGCATAAAAAAAGAAATAAATATTTTGGGCCTGTAAACACTAGAATACCCCTGTGGTGTCGTATCGGTCCACGAATACGGGACTTGGATCACGACGAATGGGAATGTCTTATACTGAGAAACTAGCGAGAATCCGGAGTACAAGTTGTAGGTTTTTGGATTTAATGTTAGGAGGATAGTGCGTGTCTGGGTTACTTTGTACCCACACAGTAAGTTATCTTTTTTAGGCTTTATTATTTAGCTGGCTCACGAAGTGTACAGTTTGACTATTGCTTAATGACTGTCTGCTTCACTGACCCTGACTCTCCAAGTCACCTCGCGAGCTTCTTTCTCACCCTCTTCTTTTTCCTGATTGGTTACCCCCAACTTATTGGTTGCAACCAATCAGGAATTTTGTCTTTAACTCGCCGCTAGTCCTTTGCGCCGTTGGCGCGCTTTTTCCAGGATCGCGGCGAATTATGGTGGGGGCGTATTGTCCGCTGTAGCGCATTTGGCAACGCCGCGGATTTTCCTCTAGGTCCGGTACTTGGGACATGTGACCTGGGCCTCTGGGCCCGTACGCGGACCTTTCGGCAACCCTTGGTTTATGACCTGGCAAATTGCTATTGAAAGTTTCTACGGAAACGTGCATTGTTAGATTTACTAAACATTAAACAGACTAAAACGGTTTTCTCAAAAATAGCTTTTCTAGCGTGCCCGTCATAAACCGTGTTGGTCGTCCGCGCGGCAGTTGCTTGCTTCTGCACTACAGCTGGTCGCCACAAAGTTTTATTTAATTTATCGGTAAGGTACAAGTCTTGGCTTGTGATTCTACAACAGACTCGGCTGATCGTTTTTTGAGTGTATCGTTTGGTGTTCGGAGGAAGACTGCTTGAAAAATTGGAGGAGTACAGAAAATGAGAGTTGATGCAGGCGGAGCTAAAATCTGGGGGTAGAATATTGGAACGATAGAAATTCGGCGATTGGTCTTAGGATATTTGCAAAAGGATAGGGAAAGGGTAAAAGTGGTGATAGAAGGTCGCGGTGGCTAGAGTTTTGGAAAATCCCAGAAGGAGAGGAAATCGAACATCGGAGAAGGAAAAGACTAGGTTGCTAATTAGAGGATAGGTATAATGGGTGGTGAAAAATGTGTTACGCTGCCGTTCGGTACAAGTTTTACGGGGGGTACGCTCGTCTAACGGTCCCGTTAATCCTCTGCGTCGAGGCTCGGTCAGGGCCGTTTTATGATTTTTTTGGGAACCGTTGTTCCGTACGGAACAACCCCCTTAAAGAAGACGGATTCGCATGCGAGATACCCGTCTCAGTTGTATTAGCACCGCTGTTCATGATTATCGCTCAAAGCGTGTCGCCAGTGTCGGAAAAAACAATGGAACTTAAACCTTTTGTATCGCATTTCCCTTCTTCTTGATAGCAGCACCTAAGCGAATTAAGGAAGGAAATAACAATATAAGGCAGGCGAAAAACAGCCAAGCACGCGGAGAAAATGTGCAACGAAACGTAAACACAGCGGAAGTGTGGTTAGCCCCGAACAACGGGTAACCGCGGACAGTTAAATATTTTGATTATTCAACTGCGTAAAGAAAAGAATAACACATTGCCATGGGTCTTCCCAACGTCGAACACATTTTTCAGTTGGTTGTAGATAGATTGACAAGCGATACTGATATTGCACTTAATTTGGTTACGATTAAAAGGGATATTTCTGTTCCAATCAAATTTTATCAAACCTTATTCTGAACTAAATGTAACTATTCTTTTATGTTTTATTGATTTATGTTTTGACAAATAATGTAGTTTAAAATCCTTGAGCTTTTTTTTAGTTTTCTTTTTGATATTGTAAAAATGGTTAATAAAAATATTGGATTACGTCGATCGGGTAGCCCCGGTCACTTTTGTCTATTGCAAATTTGAAAATCATACATTTTCCTATTATGCTAGTTTGTCCGCTTATATCTTACCAAGATTCTGTATAATATAAATAGTTTTAGTTTAGAAACTGGTAAAAAACGCTGAAATTAAAAGGACGAATAAGCAATAGAGGTAAATGAAAATAACATGAAAGACACAATTGTTTATGTTATGAACGGTGATTATCCGTTTCAGTAAGATTAACTGCTGAAAAATATAACGTGCCACGTACACTACCGGCCAAATGTTTGGAATCACTGTGCATTGCAAGTTGCACAAATTTCCCCAAAAAGGTTAGCATTTATAATAATTTTCCAACGAATTTTTTATCATTCAAGTCAATCGAAATGAGGTAAAGTGCTATTGATCTCCACAATATCAATTTCAAATCAATAAAGAATTAGTAGCAGATTCAATGTTAATGTAAATTGGCAGGTGATTCCAAACTTTCGACAGGTAGTGTATGTAGTTCTCTACAAGATCAAGTAAAGGCTTTAAAAAGCGGTCAAAAAATAATTCTTAAGCCAAAATTAGGTCGTTTTGACTCAGCTTTTAATGAGAAACCTTCATGGCAACTTTATGATCACGTAAAACAATTGAACAATCGCCATTGACTAAAACAGAGTTTTTAAAACTAGCTTCTGATTTGGCAGAACGTCTTAATATTCCTCCTAGATTCAACAAAGGAAAAAGAATAGCATCAAGACATTAGTTCGTGAAGTAACTTTCGAGGAAAACTCATAATGATAAATATATAATACTTAAATAACACAATAATGAATGATATAATATTATTTGCAACATTTATAAGAAGATTTAACAGAAAAGTGAATAAAAAAATTACTGTCCGAGGCTACCCGTCATTTTTTGAATTCTTAAAACTAAAGGCCAAACTTCACTGATTTTTTTCTTAAAGTCATATATGTAGGAGATACGTTTAGAATTATAGTAAAAGAAGAAGGTCTAAAGTTCATTTTTTGAAAGCTTAGTTTGACTAATACCTTTTGTTAGTATACTTTTTTACTATTTCATTTAAGTAGCGGAGCTACCCACTCTTCCCCTACATAACACACATTGTCTCTGACTTATAGACCTAACCCTTGACACTCTTATCTCTGCTATTGGTCTTGATCACATAATAGCAGAAAATGTGATTCATAGCAACTACTCTAACATGTAACTGTTAACACATTGACTACCACGCCAGATTTACATGTTTTGCTCAGGAGGCCACAAGCAAATTGTCATTATTCTAAGCATAGTATTATATTATGCTTATTATGCTTTATTATTAATTTTTTTTTTTTAATTCAGAATAATGTCTAGTTAACTATGATGTTCGAAATTTTTAGTTGACGATATTCGTTTTATTTTAATTACTCTAAACATTTGAGGTCACTGATGACCACCGCGGCCCCATCAGGGAAACCATCTCCGGTCACAGGTGACCAACGTGGCAGTCAACGTGTTAATGAAAAGTTGTTCTCATCTCGCGCTCACACTCGGTTCAAGCAAAACTTATCGATTTTGTATGACGGTCTCAACAGTCCCACGAGGTGTTGACGTGTTCATGCATATCCAGTGTGTATCAGGTTTCACAATAACCAAAGTTTCCTTAATCGAAAATCGAGCTTATAATGTCGTCCACACTCGTCTCGTTTGACTTTCAGCTCTTTCAACTAACAAGGGCAGCGTTAGATATGGCCCTCGCCGATTTCAATGAAATTTGGCGCAGCGTTAGGTCTATATTTACAATAAGCGTGCCCGTAATCTTAATTGTAGGTATTCAGACAAGTCTGAGAAAAGTATGGATAACGTTTGAAAAAATTACGCAATCTGGTACATTCCGGTGGTAGAACGCTACATTTACCAATCGCTGTGACGTAGTGACAAGTGCAGGAGACTTTAATTTTTTTTGACCCAGGGTCAAATCTCACAGCGGATATTTTTTTCCAAAATAAATTGCATTCATTGTTACAATTATGGAAATATGGATTATTTTATGCAATTTTTGTTGAAGTATTTATTTACTTATTATTAGTAAAACAGTTTTATCCTGAAAGTAAAAATATGTACATACATATAATTTTGAAGTAAATATGTAAGCAATACAGTTTTATTGTGTATTTAAACATATCGTTGGATGAAATTTACCATAAAAACAATTGAAATATAAGTTTGTACTACACCACGAACATCTTACAAAAGAAGGCTGCACGCATGAACAGTTGTAATTGTATATCTGCAGGAAAATTGATATGAGTTATGTTATAAAAATACCTCCCTTTCATTAATTAAGTTAACTACAAACCATGCGAATTTGATCATCTTTCCATACACAGGTGCTCGTAATTGGTGATGTATTAAGGAATGTATTTTTATAACGTCGTTTCTACTAGTAGTGAACTTTGGCAAATTAGCCATGCACAACTTGGATCCTTCTAATAAAATTTTTTATTTATCTGTATAAATTGTCTGGTCTGGCAATGTACAAGTCAAAATTTATCATGCTTAAGCTACGTTCTCACTGAAGCAACAACGAGGAACTTTTTGTTACCTCTTGTTGCTGCATGTTCCAAAACAGTTCCAACAAACACCAACTTATAAAAATATTTTGTCCACACTCAAGCAACATAATCTGAGGAACATTTGAGTTTTGTTTCGGTTTCAAGGCTACATTTGTTGCTTGTACGCAAGTCAGCACGCAAACTGCTAACGATGACTGAAGAAGACTTGCTCCCTGCAGCAGCAGTATTTATTGTTATCAGAGGTAAAAAAAAAAGGAAGAAACGAAAAGTGTGGGTTCGACTAAGTCTAGACCGTCAGAAATTCAGAGGCATTCGACTTATGAATGCCTTGACTTATTAACAGATGAACGGCATCTTCAAACCTTTCTATGCTTGCCAAATGCGGACCTAGAATATCTACTTCAGGGCATCCAGATTATTATGCGAAAAGCTCACACAATTGTGACTGGAGGAGCATTAGTTTCTGTTGCCGCGTGTTTCTTATTTTTCTGTGATCTTTACCACTCGTAATGAAAACTGGCAACAAACAGCAACATTTGTTGCTGGCAACAGAAACACGAAGAAACCTGGAGAAACATTCGGCAACAAGCGGCGACTTTTTCAAGATACATGGAACATCAACAAAAAGTTCCTCGTTATCGCTTCAGTGAGGATGCTAGCTTTGTTTCACAACTTATGTTGTACAAACTTACGTTTCAATTGTTTTTTGATACGTTTCATCCGATTGTATGTTGAGGTACACGATAAAACTGTTTTGTTAATAATAAGTAAATAAATATTTCAACAAAAATTGCATAAAATAATCCATATTTCCATAATTGTAATGTTGCATGCAATTTTTATTTGGAAAAGAAATTATTTAATTTAAAATCACCTATACTTGCCGCTACACCACGGCGGCCGATGAATGTAGCGTTTCAAATTCCACGTGTACTTTTTCTAAAAATTGTCTGGATATCTACAGTTAAAATTACGGGTATGCTTATTGTAGATATAGATCTGACGCTCCCCTTGTAAGATTCAATTGTGTAGCTGGTACACCTTGTTCAGGTAAACCATAAGGTAGCATTTCTGTTGGTCATCTCTCACATGTAGCTCACAAAGTTATGCGAGATGTTCATATAGGTATAGTCCTATGGCATATCTATACATTGTCTTTGAGATACTCTCTGATCATACTATCCGTCGACGAGCATCCAGAATACTTTAACCGTAACTGCGAAGATACGGCTTGTTCGATACCCGGCAAGACCGTAGTAGCTTTCCAAGTCAAGTTCCCTGTATAGCGAGAGTCATTCTTCAGTGGTGACGTAATGATGGATGGCTAGAAGGATCCTCTCGATTTCGATCCCGGTGGTGTTGGTAGTAGTGGCGATGCAGTTACATTTTTGCCAGAATCCTTAAATTTAGGTTTGAATGAACGTTGTAACGGTTGCTATAGGAAAAGAAAAGAAAGAGATAGAGGCAAGATAATTGAAAAACGAAGATGGATAGAAAAAATGCGTTTCATCCTGGATTAGTAATTTTTGATTAGAATTCCTTCTTTAGCCCTTTTGCAATGGTTAGTCCAATCGAATTTTGATCCATTTCGAATCCAGCTCATATACCAACATGACCTAACAAACATTTATAACCACGCTTAATTTAACTTATAATTCACGAATCTTAAACGTACACACGCTTAACCTAACACGTTTGGACCTGATTCGAACACGTGCGCGCGCACACGTACACAAAGGTACTTACATGTCACAACTTACATGACATGTACTTACTTGATAATACGTTAGTCGTTTCTACATATCTACTGGTTTCTTACATTTCTTTTTTTTGTATTTTTCACCGTTAATTAGCCGCGCGAACTGCGGCACCGACAGATCGCCATCAGTAGCGCGAATACGGAGGATCCAGAACTTTGTTCAAACTGTGTTTATATCCAATGGGCAAGTATTATCGACCGAGAAAGTGGTACGAAATCCTTTCAACCTTTTTAACTCTGAAACGATTCTTTTTACATCGTAAATATTACGTTCCTTTTTTTCTGCAAAAATTGTAATGATTAATTATCTCGACGAATCCAGTACCATTGCAATCTTCAATACAAGTGACCCTCGAGTAATATAGTTAATTGATTTTGTGTTAATCGAGGTTGCAATAAAAACTGCAAATAATATGTGTTATAATTTTTAATTTAATTATTCAACTTAAGTACTGTACTATTCGAGGAGTGCCTATCATTTATTTCCTTGTGGTGGTTTGCAATTTTACAATTTATTTATGTCAGACTGTTCTTCAAATCGACAGAATCATGTTTCCAAGTCGAAGAATAAATTTTTTTAAAATTGATCCACTAATTATATATCGTATCTTTTCAATGGCAGCTGGGCTACAATGCGTCCAATCAAACACTTTTTTTTAATGCGAAGTTTTTTTCTTGTAAAAAAAAAAAAAGGGAAGAAGAAAATCGACCAGTATTTCGTAAGCGTGTACAACGGAGGAAGTATACTTAAGAGAGATCCAAAACGTGGCTAAGCGGAAGCAGCTGTAATCTGCTTAAATAGGATTTCCGCGCCTTGTGCAATATATGTCATCACGACACGTCGCTGCGTCCACAGGCGTACATTTTATCGATTGATTCGTTCTACCCGGTGGTGCAAAGGAACTCCTTGGGGTCATATGCTGCTGATTTAAACAGATTTCAGGTTATCCTCGTTTTTGCAGATAATATGTCCTTTGAATTGTTTTATTTTTCATATGCCGTATTAATAATCATCGAGAATTATTAATAATATTTGTGTCATTAATGATTATATAGATAGGCGTACAGGATCTTTGTGAATTGTACATAGAAACTTGATCAGTCAATAGAACGCATTAAAATAAACAAAAACTGCTATTAACCGGTTAAGTTTTTCCTTATACTGCGGAAACAGTCTGTATATATAGATATATTATCAAAGACTTATCGATATTCCTTTTACTTAAGTCTGTACCATTTCTTTTTTCAATAGTGATTTCTTTTTGCGCCACCTGGTACCTACTTAGGGGACTAACTCGTTAGTCTAACTAGTCATTCGTTTGAAATGTTATCCGCGCATCGTAAGTCACTCCTCCCGTGGCCGTTTTGAAATCTTGGTCGGAATCAAACATGATGTAGTGTCCGGCCGAGGTTTATAAATGGTAGGGGAAAGCGGGGTAATTCCAGCCACTTTAATTTCTTAAGATAAAGAATCGTTTCTATGACTATAGCAATCTTTTATTTTAAACAAATCCATGAGTGTTCATTTTGCAACGTAACCTTATAACAGTGGTCAATTTTTAAACAAGGTGAGTTAGTACTTGAAATCGATATAAATTATTACTATTAATCTTATTAAATAGAGAAATGTTTCTACTTTCAAAGTCATATTTGGTTTTTTGTGATATGTACATTCAATTCCGTGTATTACTTCAAATATCTGAACATGAGGTGTGGAGTAATTCCAGCCAGCTTTAATATTGCAAAGAATTAAAAAAGGTAGTTTATATTTACATTACATTTATAGTAGTTATCATTTTTATCATATTTACATTATTTTAAATTGTGATTTTCCAAATTAACATATTTCTAGGTTCTAATATTGCTACAAAAATTGGAAGAAAACCAAGAAATATTTGTTATTAATTTAACAGTTTTTTTATCTCTTTTATAAAGAAAAATCATGGCCGGATTACCCAGTAATGGGGTAATTCCAGTCAAATGACTGGAATTTTATTACAACGTAAATTTATGCCTTCTCGGCCATACTAATGCAAACTAAACACTTCAAGCTATCAATTAATATGAAAAAACTAACAAATGTGTAACTTGTTCAAATTCTATAGCATTTCTTGCTTATGTAGCCGGAATTACCCCGCTTTCCCCTACAGGGCAAACAACGATTCGCTTGCAGCGCACACATGGTTATCGGCTGCGAACAATTTAAATCTCGTTTTGCAATTGAGTACAAGTTCTGGGGTCAGCTGGAACATTCGAACATTCAAACGCGTTTCCTGTTGCAAGTGACTTCTGCTTTTTTGCGTATCTTTGATCTACGCGCCATCGAAATTCACGCGGAGTTTGAAAAACCAGCGTGCGAAAGAATTCGATTACCGACCGTGCGAAACCGAGCGGCGGGCGTGACCCTACCTCACTATCGAATCCTTTGTACTTCCGCCATTATTTCAACAGGCTTTGTTTCGATGAGAATCACCATGTGTACCATCGAAATTCAACGTTAGCAGAGAGTTCAAGCAGAGAAGCGAACGTTCAATTTTTCAGCGTGGGTAATATAATTTCGTGTCCCTATAATTAGTCGCATAACGCGTTCACTGTCCCGAACGAAAATGTATACTCAATTTATTTATGAACGTTCAGAGTACGTATTTTTTAAATAAATCTCTTACATTCAAATTATACATTTTCACTTTAATTTAATTTTTCCCTATGTAAAAAACAAATGTGAGTCAATGGACGAATTAAGAATTGTAGGTACCGTATATGAGTCAACGAACAGTGAACGCGCAAAACAAAACGCCTATTGTATCAAGTATCGGTAACTATACTAAACCAAAAAATCATACTGGATATGAATAATTTCTGTCAAATAGATTTACCTTTGATAATGGTGTACAAGCATACATTGATAAATTGGAATTGATCGAGTCAGTTTCCAATTGGTCAGGTTAAAACTGGTTCGCGTGAAATTCGGTGGCGCAGCGTACATGATACACAATTCCCTATTAGTTCCTCGATTTGGCAAACGATTCGCTTGTGCGAGCGCTCGGATCAACTGGAGACCGATCCTATTACCATCATTGCTGGTAAGCTGTGTTAAGAGGATTGCAAATCGCGTTATTACATGTGTGGGCGTCCAGCCTTGTTAAACATTCAAGTCGAGAAAGATTTTTAAGGCACCACGTTATATAGTGCACTCCATTCATGTTCATATATTCTTTGTTGGATCCTCGAAAGTACGATCTTTTTTACCGATGCGTGTGATTTGTGTTTTTACGCATGCGCCAAATGATGCAGGACGCCATAAGAATTTACCGCCCTCCTGGGAACTCTTGCGTAGGGGGAAAAAGGAGATCTCATGAATATGGATTCGACATTTGTCGAGAAACAGCGGCGGTCGATGATTCATCGACGCTTTGAGTCGTGATCCGCGTAAAATACCGTACTGTTACGTCCTCATTCAAAACCCTGATCTGACTTCGTTTCATTAACTTTGTGGTTTTAGTGGATGCGGAAAATAAGTCTGTCGTATATATCAGGGTGCCGATAGCTAGGCAACTAAACGGTAATCGATCGTTGAATAGGGCGTTATCTATCAGATTATCGCTGATGCGATAAGATTGAGTATTTCGCAAGGATTAAGATCCATTTCTATTGTCGCAATATGACATAGTATGATGCAGTATTTTAGTGAAATGTAATGCATAGTCCTTGATTTACAATTTTTACTCTACCTTAGAATAATTCGTCTTTCGATAATCAATTGTTGACCGCTGCTAATGAACAGACCTCACTGTTCTTTTTTCTTGCATTCCCTTACAACTTGAACAATTATAAAATGAAAAATTCGTTTGGTTACACTACAATAATTTTCTTCATTTTTATTTTACTTTTTATACTTTTTTAGTGTGTTGTGCGAATTCAAGAGATATCCATTCGAATTTTTTCCTCTGTTGGTCCCAACAGGAGCGGTAAAGTAACACATTATGCGTTTCCAATGTGGCATAGATAAAGGCGATTTACAACAAGAGAATACACGTTACAAAAGGATGATCTCGATTCGAAACTATGGCGGGAATGTTCCGCCGTTACGTTGATTAACACTTTCGCTGCGATATACGAGTCACTGGTAGCTCGTACGTTAGTCTTACAGTCATTTTTCACTTTTAATGGTAATTTGCTCTGCCTCGAACCGCTGCGTGATTTATTGCTTAAGATAGATTGAGATTATAGCAGCTACTACCGTAGGGTATAATGTTATACTGCAAAATTTCTAATTGTAACAAACGAAGCGGACACTTGCGTCTCCCGAATGATTGAATGAGTAAAAAAAACAAGACAAGGAAATTGTACTCGTAGCGAACGTGTTAAGTGAACAACAAAAGTAAATATGGCGGCCGCTAAAAGTATTGAAGGGTATAGTGTGTGCGTGCTCACGTATCCTGTACTACGACAAAATCGACTCGCGAGCGTTAAATAAGAGAAGAAAGTATATACAGCTCAAGCGTGAAGGTTTGTAAGCCATTGGAGAAAAGATGTTATGCAGGAAGGAACAAAGAAGTGATAAAAGAATTGTAAAAATTTTTTTCGCTAATAAAACGAAATACTTATTACTTATTATATGTAGGTTCTAACATTCTCCCGAAGTCAACAATCATGTATAATTTTTGTTCATCGATAAATACGTATACACATAAATACACCAAGTGGAGATCTCATCCTATAAAAGTTGTGTGTGCAAAATTTGTTTCATTTTTTTTTTTCAATTCGTGTACGTTCCTTTTCGTACTAAAACGGCAGACATTCAGCATTGAGTCGGCCCTCTCTTGATTTCTATACGAACTTCATTGCTACAGCGCTGTAAATAAAAAGTTTTAGGTGCGAGAAACAAACACATTGCATAGCATTGCTTTATTCAGCATGGATTAATTCCTTAATTTCTTTACTGCCATAACAAAAAGGTTGAAACACCACGATCGAATGTGTTATACACTCTGTCGAGCAGATCGATAGTCTGTAATATTCGATAGCAATAATATGTATCTACCGTTTGTTGGTGGAGCCTGAAACGTGAATATATCAATAGTGTTGTGTATGTGTGGGGTGCATCTCTGGACGTGCATGTGCATCGTCCCTGTGTGTATGTGTGCGTGTGTGCGTATGTGTATTTGCAGGCGTGAAACATTGGACGGACGTTCATGTGTCACTGTGAACGTGTGATTTAGGCATTAGCGAATTATTCATTGCATATTCATGCAATTTTTTCTAATCACCGTTATTAGTGTATCTCATGTAATTCAGTTCTTTTTCAACCTTCGAGACAATCTTTAGCAAAGTTGATTTAGGACCAGTTATATATTTCTAAATTGTACATAGTTCGCTTAGAACAATTGTACACGAAAAATTTGCGCATGCCTAACAAAAGCATAGCAGAGCGCTGCTTTATCGACACGGGCGTCCGCCGATATCAACCGTTAACTTTTTGACATACACTCTTCTGAACGAACATTTTTTCGCAACTTTACCGCATATCCGAATCGCATTCTGACAGAGAGAGAGAAAGAGAATAAAATGGAAGGATGTGTTTCAACAAGTTCTCATGATCTTTTTCTAATTTTTCAACATGTTGTAAATAGCGCGGGTCTTTTTAACCATCTATTGCAGATGAATGAGCTTTAACAGGAGACAAATGGAACAATAGAAGGGAAAGTGAAAAAATAAAGACAAATGAACAATAGTTACTCGCCGTAACTTCTTGTATCACGCAAAACATTGCCAATTGTAGTTTATGATAATTTAATCCAATACGTATTATGCGAGTTCGCAGTTTTTTTTTATCATTTCACTGTTTTCTCGGTCATTGTAAAATGACACTAGAGTCCGCCCGTGTTCAAAAATGGTGATATATACATCATCAAATAATAATAATACGTTCAACTGTACATGTTTATTAAAGTACCTGAATGGAAGCCACTACTTTGTGTTCTCTCTTCGATGCGACGAGAGTGGATTCTGTTCTCGTCGCATGCATGTAAATGATACCATCTGTACTTTCAAACACCTCCCTTTTTTCACTTGTACGTCACATTTTGTATACATACATGTGTGAGTCTGTTTTATTATCATCATTTTCTTCTCCTACAGTTTCTACCCACAAATGCACTTTTTCATGCGTACCAAATGTACGCTTTCCTCCCCACTCTTATTTTTCGTCACTTCTGTATTTCCACGTATCCAGAGATACGTCAAGTGTCTGTCACAATAGTGAGCTAATTTTTCCGAAGGAAACGGGGACTCGATGGATGCTCTAAAAGGGTCGAGTGGAAGGAACGGATCGTTACGTGAATTTAAGACTCGTATCCCTGCTCCTCTTCTCATTTACCCGCCAAATCATCGGTAAAAGATTATTCTCGACTGAGAATCGATAGATAACCTAAAATTGTTTATTTCTTATAGCATTTGATACAATAATAACGTCAATTAAAATTCTGATGAATTTAAAAGAGAATGGGAGGCTATAGAGTCTTCGAGATCTAAGTGCTTTACAATCTACGTGAATCAAACAACGTTTTCCGCTTTATTTATTTTCCCACCAACTGCCCTGAATACGCGAAACAATATAACACGAGGTGAACGAACAATTCGAACGCAGTAAATACGCATTGATCGGTGGACTCCGCAGATAAAATGTATTACACGGCTATTACTACTTGTTGGACATTGATCACGTATATGCATCACGCGATACCGTAAGCAAGGTATCACGTTGCGCGTTTCGTATTTCGGTGCCAAAGAAAACAATTTGTATTAATTTTTGCGTCCCGGGCAGCTCAGCGTTACACGCCACTTTACCACGACGATAGCGGTCAGTGTAACATACTGCATATTTTTCCTCGACATTTTTCTCATTTCACTTATCTATGAATCACTTATGCTCTATAGCATCGCAAGAATTCTCTCCCTCAAAATAATTCTATATCATGTGACGCATAACGGAAATGCTGATTGGACATGTTGAAGTACCGACGGTTGTCACGGTTTCATTTCCGAGAAATATCGATTGTTTATGTTTTATGATGTGTTTCAAATAGTCAGCGCGAGATATCTCGATGTGTTCTTATCGTCACCGGGCAAATGAAAGCATAGTTGCCACTCTGCAGAAACCAATTTCTGCACGGGTCGATTCAAACGCGTCTCGTTGACGTCTTTTTTAATTTACAGCCGCAAATACCGGCGCGCGCGTCCCTTATCGTTTCTCTTCCTTCTTTTACGAGCAAGGTCGCCGTGTAGCTATTTAAGTATGCTGTACAACTTTGCATCCATTCATTTCGACAAATTATTTACGTAATTCGTGCAAAATTTGTGGTGTGCTCGATCTACCCAAGGCCGGAAAGTGATATTTAAGGAAAACGTTCACAGATACCCGAGCGCATCGCCTTCAAAGATTATTTAAAATCTCTCTCGAGATGCACTTGAGTGCGTAATATATTCGAGTACCTACATTTTTGAGATACCTAATGTACTAGTCAATTCTATAATACTCTAGTATCTGAAATATCTGAGTGCATGTGCACTTAAGTAATCTAAATTATGGAATAATATTTGTGTCAGCACAACTTAAATAAATTTAACACAGAATAGGGTAATAACCAAAAATGTATTAAAGTATAGTTCTAAGCGACTGCTAAGTGCTCCGGTGTCCGTTATTGGATTATGGGAGTTATTGGTTGTTAAATAATTAATAATCCTTATTTTAAACTATAAACTTTTATTAGACACAAGGAAGGTTGGCTTTTCTACTTGATGGTAAGAGCACTGTATACCGACTGAGAATTCTCCTACGTAACGCCCTAATATTGCCTACGACCCCGCTTGGGACTGAAGGGCCTTTTGTCACGTATCATAAACATTTAGATCTTTACTAAACAGAGGTGGTAAGGCTAAACGGATTTCTCCGAACGTATACAAAAGTAATATATACTTCCTAGTAAGGCGTTAGATTAATTTTTGTTATATCAAACTGACTGATAAATCTAACATCCGTCTCGCTCGACGGCTATTTCCAGAGTGTGCTCTCCGCGTCGTATCCCGCGTTGCTCCGAAAAACCGTAGGAGCACTCTCGTTCGACTTTCCGGGACAAGGGTTTAGTTTATGGTACCCTCAGGTACCCGCGCGCTTTCTCTTCCTGGGTGACAAAGTCCAGGCCACCACTTCGCCGCTGAAATCTCGCATTTCTTACATTTGAATTTTTCGAAATTTTTTAAGATATGAATTTCTGTCACACCTAAGTATCTGAGTGTTAGCGCTCAAATACACACTTTTTTAAATATTATTCGGTGCAAATATGATTGAATGAATATGAAATATGATTCAATTCAGGTAATGAAATCACAATTGGTAGAAAGAATACGAGTAACTGTGCGCGAGTCGAACAGAACGTCTGGAGAGGCTCGAGAAAAGTTTTCACCTTGTTTCCCGGGGTTTTCACTGTAACGGGCGCATTGAACCAGATATTAGCCGATGAAGTTAACGATTTCACGTCGCGTTTAAGGTACGAAAGTGGAATTCATTAAATTTCTCCACGATTATTTCATTAGAGATAGAGGAGCTCTTCCATGGGAGGAGAAGAAACTTCACAGAAACTCTTTTACAGTCTCATCTTTGACCTGACAGACTTTTACCTTGGAAACTGTCTGAAATTAAAATGTTCCGTTTCCGCGATTTCAACAGTAAAATAGACCTCATCAAGAGTCACAAAGGCAAATAAAGAATTTAACAACTTTAAAGAAAACAAGATCTTGTTTCTACATCTATTATACAGGCTGTCGTGTAACTGGTGGTACAAGCGAACAAATGATGATTCCATCGGTGAAAAACTAAATCAGAAATATAGAATAAATTTTTTTCATACGAGGCTTTGTTTCCGAGAAAATTGAATTTAAAGATTTGCTACAAACTGTTGCTTCTGCTCGTACTTTTACGTTGATAAACAGTGGTAATACCACATTTCGCAAAGAAATAATCTACGCAGAGGATAGTGTAAGTCTGCAGCTGAAAGAAGGAATCGTACAGGCTTTCACACAATTACAATGTCAAAATATCGTATCATCAGTCCATGACTCTCCGTTTCAAAAAGCAAAGATTTGTATGTTTTAACAGACGTTACTTTCAACAATTCGTTTAGTAATGTAAATTTAAATTAAAGAAATCGTTAATAAATGTATTATCAATACTTATCATGAAATTAGTACCAATCGTTTATTAGTACAAATGTCAAATCACCATAATCTCGTTTGTACCATAAGTTACACGAGACTCTGTATTGTACGCGTTTATAATGCAGATTAACACAATATACATAGACGGTTTATGCATTTGATCCACCATGAAGTTATGCACAAGAGAACTCGAATGCTCTATCAAATGTATCAATGATCGATAATAGCGCAGCCTTCTTTAATATCACGGTCGATACAATGCCGCGTGTCTAGGTCGGCGAAGTCTCGAGATGCGACCCGCTTTTAAGATTACGACTCCCTTCTTTTTTTTTACTTCGTTACACATGCATTGTATGGGCTCTGTGCATTGAGTAAATTGCTAACAAGCCGGCACTCCGCGACTTGGTCTCTTCAGCGCGAAATGGAACTCCACCAGGATGAGGATGACGTTGTTAAACTGATTTTCGGAAATGAAACACCTTCTCGCTTATTTTCTCCCGCCTCCGTGGATAATTACCATTCAAACGAACCGGTAATTTCCGTCCCTTCACTTGCTTCGAATTGGACTCGAATATACAGCACTTGTCGAATACGTTGACAATGCTTCGAAGTGTAATATGATTAAGCACGATCGTCCAGGATAACGTAACGTTTTTGGTTAAGCTATTCATATGTCCATAGGCTATCTCAACTACAGTTGTGCCACATCATTGGCGCTAGCCTTCGCGCTAGTATAATTGGCACGAAAATATCTAGTAACGAAAATGAAAATTTTTACATTTTTAACTGTACCCTCGTGAGAATATTATCAATGAACAGGTGAAAATTTCCCGATTAAAATAAACCCAAACACGTTCACATTCGAATTATCTCTCACTCGAAGAATTATATGGACTAGTCATACTTTTGGAATCGGAACGAGGTTGTGTTTGGTCTCGTACATATGTATCGGGAAAATCTCACGTATCCATTGCTAATATTTCCATGATCGTATAATGAGAAATACAAGAATTTTCATTTTTACAAAATGCGGCATTACTTTCACGAAATCGAGGTCATTCTTCATGGATACAAATATTTGATGGCAGAATAGTCGATATCCGGCAATATCTGCATGCGGGTCGTTAGGTATTTGGTGATTTTGATAAACACGTAAAACATTCGAACTTTAAATTATTCGGGGAATTCGACACTGCTGTACGCTGCCATAAATATTTCATAAGGAAACTTTTCCCGAAGGGTTTATCAATATTCATTAGAATTTTTGAAGGAAGACGGAAATTTCCATGTGTCGAATTTTTTTTTGAGGAACAATAATAAAACTGAATGATGCAATAGACTACAGATAAAAATTAACGAGTTTTTTATTTCACCTTATATAATGTATTTGTGATGCACAATTAGAGGTTATCTGTGGGAAACAATGGAACGTACGCAGAAGGTGAAAACTCAAGTAGATACGTATCATCAGCGACGTTGATAAGCGAGAAAAACGCGTATTTTCCCCGTCACGTAACCTAATTGCAACAGCGTTGTAATTTTAAGCATGGCACACAGGCAATGACTAATCTCTGACGGAACGAAGGGAAAAGAGACTAAATAGTATGTAATTACAATGTTAGGTTAACGACTGTAAACAAGGAAAAAATCATGTTCGCTCAATTGAAAAATTAGGTGTGATTGAAGAAAGTTGGTTGCGTAAGGAAAGTGTAAATCTCTGAAAAAAAATTATTTTCGTACATCAGGTTGAATATTTTGAAGCAATTTTTTTTATTGTCATCGATCATAAAGAAGCAATCGTGATAGCATTCTTGCTTATACATCAAATTACAGTTCACTCCTCAACGAGTTGTACGGTTACATTTTAAAATAACGTTCCTGGCGCCCAAAGTAAAAATGTCGCAAAATTCTATTTTTAGCGATCACCGCTATAGCGATCGTGAGGAGAATAGTTATCCAACAGAGCGATTTGTAAACATATACGGAATACCGAGGGCCGTGTGTTAACAAATCGAGGTATAAAATACGTGTAAACAACTCGTTATTGTTGTGTGTGGAAAACATGGCAAAATATACATATGTATATCATCGTACGTATACGTGCCAGAATTGCCCTGAGGGTGATTAAGATTAATCCTCATACTAGTACACTGCACTAAAAATAAGTGGTTATTAAATAATATTGTTACACTTTTAAGAATACATATCGTACAAATAGATACAGTGGCTCACGGAAGTATTCGAACGCTTACATTTGCAACGTTTAATGAACGAAATATACATGTTAAACTAATTTGTTTAAAACAATATGGTATCTATAGTAAGGAAAATGTCTGAAGATTATTTCAGTAAAATTTGAAAATAAAATAATACAACGTAGGTAGTAGTTACAATACATTTATTATAAACATGCACCATTAGTGTCTCACAAAAATATTCGAACGCTGTTACATTGTTGATGTTTTTCTGTACATCTTAGGAATGAATGTAACCAATGACACTGAATGTAAGCATCGGCACGTTCAGTTGATGTTAAGGCATCGTTTCAGTAACAGTAACGTAAAATTGTGCAGTGTAATATTTAAAATGAATACCAAAAAGTCAGAAACGCAAACGTGTGAACGAGAAATAATACTTCGACTACAACGAGATTGCAAAGATTTCAAACAGAAATAAGTCTACGGTACATTACATCATAAAAAAGTCAAAAACTGAAGGAACTAATTGCGAATAAAGTTCGTTCAGATTGACCAAAAACATTGACTGAAAGAGAAAAGAATGTTATCATTCAGCTGAAAAAGAAACCTATACATCCGTTCCTCAAATCAGAAATATGATAGCTGAAATGGTCGATAAAGAAGTTCATCCCGAATTATGTCGAAACTATGTTCCGTAATATATGACGGAATAATGATTTTCATGGTAGAGTACCAAAGAAGCCGTACATTAATAAGGAAAATAAAAAAAAAAAGATTAACTTTTACAAAAACACATCAACAAAGATAATGCTTTCTGAGAAAAAGTAATATTTTCAGACGAGTCTAAATTTAATATCTTCAGCTCATATGGTCTGAATTATGTATGGAGAAGACCAAATGCGGAATTAAAAATTCAAGATTTACACCAAACAGTAAAACACGGGGGTGGTTCAGTTATAGTATGGGGCTGCATGGCAGCTGGTAGTACGGGAAATTTAGTATTTATCGATGGAATACTCGATAAATATAAATATTTAAATATTTTAAAGAACAATGTTAAAGATAGTGCCCGTAAATTGGGATTATTGAGACACTTCCACTTTCAACAAGATAACGATCCCAAACGTACAGCTTGGATCGTGAAAAACTGGATATAACACACCATGCATGTTAAAATACCCCACCGCAAAGTCCAGATATCAACCCGATTGAAAATTTACAGGCTGAAATTGGCAAAAGATTAAGTAAGTTTCAAATAACATCAAAGCAGATGCTTAAAGAAAAAATTATGGAAGAATGAAATTCCATTGATAGTACTTTTACAAAATCGTTGCTTTATAGTATGGAGCATCGACTGAGACAAATAATTGCTGCTAAAGGTGGTCCAACAAAATATTAATATTAAATAATCTAATAATATATGAAGCGTTCGAATACTTTTGTGAGCCACTGTACGTCTGTTGCGAATGGGCTCTTTACTATTACGTTGTTTACTTTTTGATAAAAATGTGTTGATTCCTTTTTAAACATTGTTTAACATCGGTGTCAGATTTACTTTGAACATTAAATGAGAACCACTAGTGGAGATGTGTACTCACAAGATTTACAAAATTAACATGTTCGGCCAGATTGCAGAAAAGTGTAATTACTGAATGAAGCAAACGTGTTGTATACGTGAATACTGCTTTTACGGAGATAACACACACGTTTAAGGCATTACAATTTCTGCAATCACTAGAATGTAACAAATAAAACGTTAATACACGTGAGTATCAACGTTTGTGAGGTTGATTTCGATCTGCTAAGTAGCCACAAATTTTTTGACGCAACAGATGGCAGCACTTGCTAGAGGATACCTAACGATATATGCATAGAGTATCATTTAAATTCATGGTATTAAATTCTTACTTTTATGGTTTTATAATTGTTCAAAAAATATTGTTTTGAACATCTGCAAAATTTAAACAATTAGAAGAACATTATTGAATATTTGCATTTATGTGGTATGTATAAAATAAATGTTTTTAATTTGGAATTGTATGAAGTATCGCGGAATAAATGGTATCTCTGCGGTTCATCGATTCAGTTTGAGAATCACTGATACAAACAAAATCCGAATTTTCAATGCTGTGAAGTTCGTGCGGAGTTTAGGGTGGTGTAACGATTTCACGTCGAGTGCGCACGAACGTTTACCGCGATTACACGACAAGTTGTCAAGGGTAAAAATACTGCAGTACTGCTGCAAAACTTTTAGCAGAAGCATCAACGTTCATAGGTGATGTATTAGTCACGCTGTCGTTTTGAACGAAGAGGAAAGACGTTGACCTCCAAGGCATCCTTCTTTTTTTTGCGCAAAACGCTCGCTATTTGCGATTGCTTAAAGAACTTTTTGAGCAGAGGTCAACATCTACCTGTCAATTCAACCCTTATTTCCTTTTGTATATAAAATTAGTGGTAATTATTCATATGGAATTTCCTTAAGTTCCTAATTTTTATGGTACCTGCTTCATTTGTGTATAATGTCAGATTACAAGGCTTTTCCTTTCTAAATTTTTATATTCCTGTCGTCCAGCTAAATCAGTTATATGTTGAATATAATTTTAAACAATGAATGAGTTAGTATGCGATTGGAAGCTACATATATATTTGAATAGGTTTCCTAGTGCAAACTTTCATAAGATATTGTTTCGAGTAAATATCGAAAATTGTCTCCTTTATTAAATATACTAAATTTATATCTCTGGTGTAATGTGATAGTCGAAGTACATCGATGTAGTGAAACCATTTGGAGACATAAGCAGGAGACATACGACCGACCTACATATCTAAATAGGATACGATGTTCGTGCTGCTATCTATACTGGGGTATGCGTTTTAAGAAAGCTGAATAAATTCAAAAGAGTACAGGAGTAACGAAGATCGGTCGTTTGAAAGATAAGGCTTCATTGGTATCAATCTAAACATACATAACCTCATTTGAATATCAAACAAACTATACAAGTTATTAACCAAGTTATAAACCAGTTATTTACCGCACAAATAAGACGGAAAGATACTTCTTGGTACCGATGTAACCCTAATTGTGATCGCATGGAAATATTCATCAGATCTAACATATCCTGTGAGCATAGATTAATTAAGTTGAAAAACACAGTGTCTGTGAATAAAAGGTGACCATGGTTTGTCCAAGCAGCGTTCTTGCGCATTTAACGAAATTTATCGTAACAGTCGGTTGCATAAAAGCTGTTGGTAATATCTATGGTAAAGCAAGCACCTGGTCATTTCGTGCCTTTCAAATTCTACTTTCACACTCCATACTGGGAGCACTCAGGTTTGGTAAGGATGCACCTTCTGATATCTTGCATACTTTGCATCTTGGCATTTGCCTAGTATATTTTTAAAGCAACGTTATCTGTACAGGGCCCCCTAAAAGTACATCTTATAAGTTATTGGGGGTCACGCAGAGGATTAGTTGGTATGAAACTACGTAAGGGTATTGTACTTGATGTTTAATTATAAAGCTCCAATGGAAAAAAAACTCTGTTTTTAGCTTACTGTTTGTCAGATTTTAATTTTGTTGGAACAGATGAGAAATAATATCATACTTTAGAACACTGGTCCAAGTGAAATATCCAATAAAAAGAACGATTGCCCCAAAATGTCACCTTGTAATAGCTAAATGTTAGTACCCTCCCTTTTTTCTTCTTAAACCAAATATTAACTGGCACATAAATTAAATAACTAACATTATATTAATTTCTAGAATTAATACAGTATGTAGATATTAACTTAATTTATGTTTTGTGCCTGTTATATAACATTTTAATAAATTATTTTGCTTATTGTAGTATTATATATAGTGCTTTTATGTTTTTTTCTAATATACTGTAGTTGTTTAGTAATGAAATCTGCTTGCATGATATAGCTTATTATCCCAACATTGTATCCTTTTCCCACATTAACAAAAAAAGGAATAAAATAAAACGAACCTTTCCTCCTCTAAAATTAACTCTTATTTTATAATTTGTAAATACAGCAATTATGAAACATTTATTTTTATCTACTCTTTTTGTTTTTGTTGCATTAAAATATACAATTTTACTAGCAAGTACAAAATTTATTTGCTAGTTGTTTCATAGCAGCTTTAGCAGTTAAGAGTAATTTTTATTTTATTTAGGTGATATAGTTACATGAATATCTATCAATTACATTATTTCTCACATGTTCCAACTATACATTTATTTTTAAATCAATCATAAAATCATATGTTTTGTGTGACATTCAAAGAGTAAAAACAACACATTTCACATTTCCTTTTCCCTTGCTCTGAAATTCTGTGGGATGAACATATAGGTGAACAGACTGAAAATTTGATACTTCCATAACACTTCTAAAAACCTTAGGTCTACAGAAACATTTACAGCTTCAATGTTTAAAAAAAACAATTAGTTCACGCTATAATACATAGTGAATATAGTAGCACTTATAATATGTGTGTGTGTAGTATTGAGCATATTATTTTTAGCAATGTTGCTTCCAGGAGCTCCATTTCTCACATCAGCAACCAATGTAGCAAAGTACTTAAGGATCTTCTACGATTGGTATTCCAAGATTGTTGATGTTGTACCTTTGGCAATGTTCACTGCTGGTATCCTACAAGGATATGGGATTAGTGAAAAAGTTTGGCTTATAGTACTTTCCTTAGGCATTTTGCCAGTATTTTTTCACCTGCAACCAAAGCGAAAAGACAGCCAAATAAGAAGGCATCAATTGTTAATGAATATTACTACGATATTACAGCTGTTAATGGTCACGTTGGTTGGTTTAAGAAACATTAATTACAACGTTATTAGTTTAGTTGTCTCATATATTTTCGAACGATTTTTCATTGACGAATTTTGTTACAACTACGATATCCCAAGTACCGATTTGACCCAGTATTCCCTGTGTTTCGTAGAAATTTTTATGGTTTTAACGCTGAATGAGGTGTAAATAATACCATTGTATAATTATTACACTTTTATATACATTTATGAAAATAAATAGCATTTTCGTCTATCCATATTGAACTCATGGTTACTGTTTGACGCGATAAATTCCCTAGAACTCGAGAAATATTCAAATAAAACTTAGAATTTGGTTGAACTCGTACTTTTATTTTACCAAGCCTATTTCTATAGCATGTAGCGAAATGTTACGACTCATGGTACAGAAAAGAATGAATACAAAATGTTTTTGGGAAGTTTCTCTAGAACGCGAAGTCTCTCTTGTTTTTCTCCCAGAATCTATCTTTTTCTGGTTTTCCTCCCAGATCCTGGTGGCCCAATCGAGAGACAGTTTCCACTCCATAGATCGTCGCTTCTTCTACGCGTACTCCACTCCCGATCCTTCGTTAGTGGGTGGTGATGGCAGCGCTTCGTTGAATCACGCGAGAACTAACCTTTCACAATATTTATGGTCCTCTTAGAGTTCTAGTTAATTGACTCAACTGGATAGCTTTAAAATACAAAACAGTACGTCGTGCGTACATTTCTGAGTCCCGAAACAAACATCCTGTCGAGGGAGCCTACGTGGCTTAAACTTATCTCTCGATTGGTTACGGTTCTTAAATAAAATCTTTCGAATACAATCAACAAAGCATTTCCGTTCCCGAGTTCTAATTTTCGCATCGAACCTTTAGACGATTTCCAGATACAGTTTATCTTTTTAAAACATACATTATTGACAATTCAAATTGCGCTCCAGCTGTCCGCATCGATCTCTCTAGAATAAGACTATACTAAAGCTATATTCACGAACATGTACGACAAATGCTTAAAGTTCATGCGATAATGTGACATTAGTATGAAATATAAGAAAATTTTCTGCACTAATAATAAATTATATTATTTCGTAAATGATTTTTAAAAATTATATACTTTCTCCAAAATTCTTTGAATATTAGACCAATATAGATACGTAGAAGAAACCAATGAATGATACCCTTTCTGTTCGAACATCACGTCCGTCAGACATTATAGTCCGTGGCCTATCTGTATTCAATACAAATCCCATGATAATACTTAAATTCCTATAATACACTGGAAAGTCAATTTTCGGTTGAGCCTGAAAACATTTACTACAATGCTGCTGCTGAGAATTCGAGATCAGATCAATCGTAACATATCTTGAGTTCAATCGAGTCGATAGGATGTTAAATCGACATAATAAATTTTTGTAACGTGTTTACTGAGCAATTATCAAATGAATTAACCATAAGTGTGGATCTTCATGAACGCAGATACCCAGACGAACTAGGTCAACGAATTGTATTGTGCGAGCTGTGATATTTTCGTTTGATTTTTCTCTGCCATACAAATTTGTTGGCTGTTAAGATAATCGGTTTTAATGATAATTGTTTCACGTTCGTGTAACGAATCGCCGTATCAACGAGCAGAGTTAATCGTAATAGTATAAACGTTGTAACTATTGAAGCAGCTGTTACTGGAAAATGCAAGTGCGCGTCTTTGCCATATTTTGGCAGAATAACGAATAAAACGTGTAATAGTTAATCTCGATCATCTGTGAATTTCTTGTACCTCAAGCACTTTGTTTATCCACATTTTCGAAAAGGGATTCAGAAAATCAGTACCCAATGAAATCAGTCACTTCTGTTCCTGAAACAAACTTTCAAGGTATCGGGCGTGACATGGCAGAGCGGCTCGGTTTGGGCCCTGAGGTTCGGGAACTCAAACTAGGACCAACTTTTACAAACAATAGATCAACGGCCTTTCATACTCTGAAATGTTAGTATATGAATTTTCTTAATTTATAACCTAAATCTCGAAATATATTCACACAAGAATTTCCTTCACCATTGCAAGGACTATCAGTAATTGATAATGTTATAAACATAGTTTACTTTTCAATTAATAACTCTGACATTTGTCGTTTAATTTCAGATGATTTTAAACCAGCAAGTGTTGATGTTTCTAAAGTGGCAAGGGTTGATGTTGGAACAAACAATACAATGACAGTTACTGTTCCACATTTAGATGGTGCTGGAATTCCTCATACAGTGTTTAAAGGCTCTCAGAGACCTTATCATAAAGAATGTGTTCTGATAATTGACAGAGTAACTGGAGAAATTACTTTGGAAAAATTAACAGCAAACATACAAGTGAAAAAAACTCGGTATGGAATTTTATTACATGTTGTGCTGAGCAATGACATGTATATGTTGTATGATGTTTTAGAACAGAACCCAAGTCTCAATCACATTTAGGAGTTTCTGGGGGAAATAGTAGCAATAGACCTATAACTCCCGTAGAGACAAAGAGAAGCCCTACACATGGAAGGGCAACAGGAAGAACAAAAGTTACAAGTGGAAAGAAAAGAGAACCTAGTGTTCAACTACATCCAAAGCAGTATAGTCCGCTTAGAGTATCTCCATATCATGGCAAGAGTCCACCTTCCACTTTAACCAACAGGTACCAAACATTTTTTAACATTAAATATAAATGAATAATTTGAATAGATACTTTTCGAGAAGTTTAAATTAATTTCTTTAAACTTTGATTGTGTAGTAATGTTACAGTAATATATTAAGATTTTTTTCTAAACGTACTAAAAACACACAGAACTTTAGTTCACCAGTGCAACCATCAGTGGCACAATCAACTTTGGCTAGTTTGCCGATGATTGGTTCTGATAATGATGACTGCCCTTTAACATCATCTGGATCATTCCCAACTATAAATTCTTCAGCACCTTCAAGGTCATCTCCTGCAACAAATACTCAGCCTGCTGCAAAACCTTCTATGACTGCAGATAGTGATGAAGGTGCTCTCAGTGATTCTACTACAAGTAGCTCAAGTTCAGATAGTTCAGACAGTGATTCAGACACAGAAAATGTTCCAGTGTTAACAGGAACTAATGGTATGTTTTTAATATAATTTTTATTATTAGTCTTCATTTATTTATACTTTCTTTTTTCAGTATGTTTCAATTTTTTATATATATATCTTCATTTTAGGTCATTTGAATAGTACAGCTTCATCTCCTACGCTCCTCATGCCAGATAATCTTTTAAATGATGATTTGCAATTATCAGAATCAGAATCTGATAGTAATTAATGGTAATGTATATATGAACTGTGTGCTGTAATGTTATTTATATTAATAAACGCGCTTCTGTTTGAAACAGTGTTTTTTCAGGGACAATAAAAGATCTTTTAAAGGTCTTTTCTGCCAAAAAAATTATATACTTTTTCGGCACTTTATTTGCTAGGTATATTGGAGGAATCAGAAAACGAAATAGAACAATTCAATTCTGTTTCACATCACACCCAGGAAATGTGTATAGCGAATTCGAAAACATGCTTACATATTCTATGTGTATTGCAATAATTTACGCTATATACAAAAATACAGAAACTTTTGCTTCTTGTGCAGTAAATATATGGAGAAAAAAATGTAATGAATACAAACGGTTATGTAGTGTGTGCACATTTATTTATAAGGTATTAGGGATTGTACAATTACTACTGATTAATGTTTAGTGTAATTATATGATCTTTACTTTCTTATATATATTTTTGAAAGTAAAAATCTTGTCAAAATCGTTTACGTATTTTTTCCTAGAAAAGTGGCAAACACTTATATTCTATAATTTTCAATTTTGATTTCTCGTATGATTTGAAATATTCTAAATGTCGTACATAGCACATCCTCGATTAGTTCTGCTTGCTAACCTCCTTATAAATACAAAATTACAAATGTGATGTGTTACGAAAAAGAAAAAAAAATTTAAACGACTGTGTTACGAAAAAGAAAAAAAAATTTAAACGACTGTGTTACGGGTTACGCTTTGTGTCCTCACACGGAGCATAATATTGGTTTGTGATGGACCGATTCAACGTACGTGGTTAATACGTCGTACTCCAACAAGTCCGTTAGGATTGGAGCCTTCGACGTATGTGGCTAATACATCGTTCTCCGAAGGATGAAATGGTTGGAAGGTTGTGAGGACAGTGCATACCATAATGTTGGATATATCTCGAGCGGTAAAGATATATCCTTGTAAGTTTAGCTGATTCGTTACTAATGTTACAAAGGAGATGGTTAATTGAATATAGACAGATGTAATTCTACAGTAACTGTATTCTAATAATAATATTTGAGTTTACAAAAGTTTACAATGGTCTAAAGATAAAGTATACTGGTCGATTCTTGACTGAGCAAGAATCTTCCTTCTCGACTTTATACGGCGAGTACGCGGGGGCATCGTAGACAAGTATGTCTAGTTGACACTTACGAAATAAGTATTAAACTCAGTTGCTCGAAAGGGAGTTCAGCCCGATCTTGCTTGTGTCAGGCAGCGACTATACGAATACTGCTCTACTTTAAAGTTTAGAGTGACTTTGCCCCAGAGCATCGGAAATCATGCCCTTATATACCCCAAAAATCTGTATTTTTTGATGGTGGGGGTCCTAGTTTTCCGATGAGAACGAAACGCGTTCGTTTATTCTATCTCAAGGGCCTTCTAGGGGGTGCGCGCTAGGCGGAAGTGTCGGCTAATCTGCATACGTAACATCTCCCCCCTTAGAGGGAACATCGTTTATTACGATGCTTCTGCAATTTAAACCGACACGAGGGGCGTCGAGTTTACAATTACAGTTAAAGTTAAAAATATAAAAAAAATGTATATATAAAATATATAAGAAAAGAAGAAAAACTTAAATTTTATTAGGGGTATCCGTCTGATCGGCTGAGGCGTCCATGTGGTCATCCTTCCGCTCAGACGTCCCCAATGGTGAGCCGGTGGAAGGTCGTTTTATTGTGGCAGGCCTCGAACGCTGACCCCTGTTAATGTCGTACCCGATGACGTCTATATCGTGTTAGCATCCTGGCTAGGCGCAGGATGCACTCCGGATTATGTTAATGGTTGCTCCACAACCGTCGCAAGGGGCGGTCGCCGGGGTCCTGGTTGGCTCGTGTCCGTCGTGTCTGTCCGGGTGCTCCAGGTCCTTGGTGCAGGTCATGCACAGGGTGCGCTCGTCCGTACCCAAGATCGTGAATCTGGTGCACCAGTTTGCGTCCAGTATTTCCTGGAATTCCCGGTCTTGCATCGCGAACTGGCGTAGTGTTGGACGTTTGGAGGGCAGCTCCGGTTGCGGTAGTTGCTGTAGCAGCGCCTCCCGGCAGTCCTCGCAGTCCGTGGCTCTGCGGTTCACTGCCACTGTTTCTCCGCATTGGCTGCATTTGAGGGTTGATTCCCAACGGGCCGGGTGGTGCTCGTTGAACTCCTCGCCTGTCGTCGGAGTACTTTTTGCGCAAATGATTTCGTCGTCCATGCTGGTGTAAAACGTTCTTGTTGTGCAGAAAGTCATTGCCAGCATTGTGAGGAAATGCTGGAGGCGCGCTGCGTTTTTGGAGGCTTGTTTTCTCAGGAGGCACATCTTGGCAATTGATGTCCTTCTGGTCCTCGCTTGGGCCTTATATATCCCAAAAATCTGGTCTACCATCTCCTACAGTTTTTTGGCGCCTTCGAGCTTGGCCGGGCATCCACCCCCGGATGTTGTCATCCGTCAGGAACGCCAGGAGGAGGCCATTTTCCCAGATGTATTCCGGGGTTCCTTCGTCCTGTTCCTCGGTTGACGTTGCCACATCTATCCTGCGAGGTCGCGGTATTTGCGTCCATTTCCCCGATAGGTAGGTCCCTTGGCAAGAGGTTTTTTAAGGAGTTGCGCAAATCGACACTACCGCACAGATTTCCCAACTCAACCTCAACGGGACTACAAAATTCGCTAGCACCTCGCTGTGCTATCGTCAGTGTTATTAATTATTGTCAGATAATATAATTACAAAAGTGTTTAGAGAACTCAGTATCCCATGCTATAACACTCGGCTGTGTAACCCCCAGTAATATCATAACTTTGAACATGACACATATGTAGGTACTCTCTCACATTAATTTTGTACACATTCTCTGTTAGATTAACATTTTTTCTCAAAGTCAGCAAATCTCTAATTTCATGCTTATAATTCGCATAACCAATATCGTCTATTGTCTATTGTCAATGCGCCCATGGTGGTGAATTTTGTTAAATCCTCTTGCTAATCCCATCTACGCGCAAATTCTCCCCACTTCAAGCTGCCATCTCCTATAATCGATAGCACTCCGAGACACGAGTATCGAATCGATCGTATGTGGGGGTGAAGCAGCAAATAGCTCAACACCTTAGATCTTGTCACCTCTACACTTTCCTGGTTATTTCTATCCCATCGCGATGTATTGACTTTAAGAGTAAGCCTCATCTTTGAAAAGATGTCGCTTACCGCTCGCGTTGGAAGCCACCAAGCTTTCCCATCTATATTGGCTTGCGAATAGCTATGACTACAAAATTCGATATTTTCAAATCTTTCACTTAACTTTGCACCGCTTTCTTGCCCGCTTCGTAGCAATAGATGTGCTTCATGCTAGCCACCAGATCCATATATCGGAAATGTCTATCAAACTGAGGATTGATGTCAAACATATAATTCTAATCTTTGATCACCCGCTTAGGAGACAAATTTCTGCTAATCTCATAAGTATATGGGAGCAACAAGCTGGTTCCAACAGGCACAATAGAGTCGTCCTTTTCAAATGCAAGCATGATCCTGTGACACCCCGTGATACTTTGGCACACAACTATGCCTACTGCCCAACCGAACAACTTAAAAATCAGAGCAAACATTACCGAATAAATGCAAACCTCCAAAAAACAGGCCAGCTGATAATAAGGAGGCATGTTATAATTGGCGAACCACAACAAGTTGCATTTAATCAACTTAACCATGGCGACGCAGGGCACCGTCAAATCAAACTTGATAGCAATGACAGAATCGCTCATAACAAGAATGTAGAAAGCCACCGCGCACACCACGACATTGAACACATTTCCCCGAATCATACTTTGGTAAGAAATTGCACTAATAATGAATCCGAGAAATATTTTGGCCCAGGAAAATCGCAAAAAGGACGCAATAGTTGTTGTGAATCTAGTCAGATCAATGCCACCCATCCAACTCGCGAAATCATTCGCCCAGCCCTTAGGATTCAGAGAATTATACTTAGCGGAAACAGAATTATACGCGTCTTGAACCAATGAGATTCAATTCTTCTTAAGGTGCTTGACGTCGATAGTTCTCTTATCACTATAAGTGCGCCTTTCTAAAGTCCTGGTAGCGTTTCCCAAACAATAGTATTCCAATATTGTTGCTGTTTTAGGATGCAATCGGGTCAAGGAGCCCTGCATGGGCAAGCACCCCTCAAATTCCACCTCCAAATCGCAAGCTTTATGAAACTGACTAGTCAAGGAGACAGTTGTAGTGCTCCTGAAACCAGCCGTCCCTGGTTTGTCCTCAACAATCACCTGAGATAGAGAACACCAGTTTTCCACCATTTTACCGATATTATAACTATACTTTCTATTTCCAGCTTGACAGTTGGAATCGTCAAATCTATGGTCGCCTCGTATCCATTTCCGGTGCTTTGATCCTAATTCGTGCCTTTGGTGATTCATTGATGGATTCCCGCGGCTCTCGTCGCTGAAGCGTACTATCCGGCGATTTTCGAGGTGACCGCTCGTCATATCGCCGGTATAACGAACGCGGTTGGAGTTTAAAGACCCGGTCGAACCGTCGCGTGCCACCCTGTTGTTGGTTTTTCTTTCGTTTTACCTGCAAGTGTTGCCGTCATGTCCCTGTTTGCCACATTTCCAACAATAAATCTTGGTCTGGTCGACCCTTTCCTTCCTAGTATTCGACGCAGATGTGCTACCCTCTCGGAATCTTCGTCGGTGCGGCAAAGGTGATTGCGGGTAGGCCACCCTTGACCGTCGTTGGTCTTCACGGTGGTGGCTCTCCTTGCCGTAATTTTTTCGGCGGTTTCCCAGCCGTTGACCCACTTGAAGTACCGCGTCGAAGGTGTCGTCAAGTGTGCTTATTTGTTTATTGAGGGTTGACGTCCTCTAGGCTATGCGGTCTGCTAGTCCGTCGAGGAAATTTTCCAATACATCCTGCTCCATGTCGTGGATGTATTTTTCGTTGTCGCCGTACCTGTCCCGTATCGCGGTGCGCGTAGATTGGGCCAAGCAGCTGACGCGATTTATATATTGACGAAGTGATTCGTCGGCGCGTATCCGTAGGCGCGCTATTTCGCCCTGGAGATAAATCAGGTTGCGTCCAGGTGCGAAACTTTTCTTCAGAAAACTTAATAATTCTGATATTTTTGCAAACGTTTTTCCTTGAACTCGTGTCCGTACCGGACCGGTGAGTTTCGTGAGGATTATCGAGAGATATTCTGACTCGGTATCTCGCGGAATTAGTACTAACCCGTTCCTCTACGCGTTGCGCGAAAGTCGACAAGGGCGGATTCTCGTCGTCGAAACTAGAAATCGGGAGCGTAGCTGATTATAAACAATTACGCTGCGTAAATAGTGCCATAGAATTCGCCATCGATAAAGTTAGATTAGCCATTTCGTTGGCGGAAAGCGAAGCTTGTGGTTTTGCCATCTCTAAGAATTTATTAGTAACGGAAATTATAGCTAAATCCCACCGCTGTCACCAGTTTGTTACGGGTTACGCTTTGTGTCCTCACACGGAGCGTAATATTGGTGTCGGCTAGTCTGCGTAGGTAACAACTGTATTACTTACAAAATATTTATTTAAATGAAATGTATAAATTTAATAAAGTATTCATTATAATACGAATCTTATTATATACATGTGTAATATGTAAAACATTTTCATATCAATCATAGAATCTCATGCTTCCATTTAACAACATCGTCTAAAACTATTTAAACTTTTGTACTATATAAACTATATAACTTTTCTGCAACGTGAGAATAACATAATTTGTATATAATTTTGTAATACTTTCCGCGGCGCGATACAATTTATGCTAGCAAACTATTTTTATATGTTTGATAATCTAATATTAATCTGGCAAGTTGACTACGTCGACCCAAATGAAGCTTTCTCGACCGTGTGCAAATTTTGTAGATATTATTCGAGGTATTAGCGCAATCGATGTTTTTATATTTAACCTTAAGTGCCGGTTCTACCGCGCGTAGTACGTGTACGTTACTGAAAGAGACGAACATCTCAAACAAGGACGTAACAGGGATGTCCTGTGAAAGCTTCATCATCGTTGAGATGTCCCGATCAGAGTGTATTATTGGAATGCTAACTTCGACAGTTCTTCGCACTACAACAAATATTGTAAATGTTTCAAATAAGAACACCCAATTGCACATTTAATAGAGAAAGAATATATAAAAGAAACACGTACTTGCGTTGTAGTCTCTGGCATAAAAAGCAATATTATTGTAATTATATTCGTCGTATCTTCCATGGTTTCGATTAATGTCCGTCTCGACTTGTTTTACGTCATTCATGTGGACCACATCAGAATGATATTCCACAAATGGAATTGGACTGAACACTTGGTACTGATTAATAGTATTCATACGGATCTAGACATCAAAACTGTTTTGTAATGTATATAGTTAGATTTGAGATTATTCATAGTAACAATAATAGTGCGTGTACTCTGTTTAAATAATCCAGTCGAAGTTGTATTCCAGTTTCTACGAAAAGTATCAAGCTTTCGGGTGAAAATTTTCTTATACATAAATCCGTAAAACCAATATTCAGTAATTGATTCGTATCAAGGGATATTACATTGCTTGGTAGACGTATAGAGAGCCAAGTAATCTTCGATTGGTATTTTTTATATTTTTCAGCTAATAATAATGCATATTGTTTAACTTCGTAATATAAGTCTTCTCTACCTTTTGATGTAGAATCAAAATTATACAAGAAAGCCTAAATACAACCCAACAATATTAAAAAATTTTAAAATAAAATTCTTAAAAATATTTTTAAAGAAACGTAAAAATATTAACCATCATGAGGAAAGTTTTGTACTTTTTTTCCATACAGTCTGAAGCATATTGCTCCAGAAAATTCAACGCATCTTGTTTTTTTGATGAATCTATGGTTAATACTATATTTATTCTTGTGTTCTCTGTTACATACGGAACAGGTAAAATTTCGACTTTACCAAGGGGTTTGCACACTTCGACCCTTTTTTTCAATACTTTACCAGTATCGATATCGATGAACTCTAAGTCTAATATATAATCCATTCCTCGAGATGCATCGAATCTTTGGTATCCATTTAATAATCTGTTAAATTTCAATTTATTTCGGTAATCAGCGATAATACTAGAAGTCGTTATATTAATTGTTCGATCTATGTCAAATTTGGCATCGATTTTTAACTCCTGTACAATCGAGAAATCAGTATTGAAAAATACGTGAGTCTCGTTGAAATACGTCCACCTCAAAACATCAAAACGTCCAGTAGCTTTATTGCCTGGTTGATTGCCAATAGGCCATGAGACATTACGTTCTTGCAGAGGACCTAAATGCGCCATACTTAAAATTGTTTTACGAATATTAGAAATTTTTTCTTGAATTTCCACGGAGTTTGTCTAAAATTAATGAACAAAATATAGGATATTACATATTAATTAGTTACGTAATGCAAATTGAGTAATTTTGTATATATTTAACGTACTTACTGCTGAAAAGTATGTATTAAATTTATAAATAAGGAGATGATCGTATATCGGGTATATTACAAGCGAATTTCGGAAATTTTCATTTCTAGCTAAATGTTTTAAATTTTGTTCAAATGAAAATGTTGGTTTTAATTTTGTGTATACAAATTTCTGACCCTGTATGTGATTAGAACAAGGTGTTGAAGTAGAATGAACGATACATCGTCCGAAATTAACGTCATCCGAATCAGAGTAGGCATTTTTCACACACCAATCTAAATTGTTTTTCAATTCTTGTATTATAGAATTGCTCAAGAGAATTCCCGAATCTGGAAATTGACAATGAGTGGTTATTAATGAAATATTAATTCAGATGGTATTTCAACACACTGATCAGTTTACCCAAGGAACAATAAGTTGGAATATCTCCAAGAACACCCACATGAACGTTTTGACTTACACTAATCTTGGTAACGAATTTTACTAATTTTTTAATACTGATGTAGCTTACATCTTTGATCAAAAAATAGTAATTGTAATTCTCTAGATAATTATCAATTATATATTTCATTGTATGGAAAGGTTTCAAAATACTTCTAGTATCTGTGAACCCAACTATACCAGGAAGTGTAACATTAGGTTTTGTTCCCTCTGGTATAGAAATAAAGTAACGTACTTTGTCCACAATGTGAGCTACTGTTTTATTAATTGCTATGTCTCTGCTATATAGAAACTGTTGATTTGTTATCACTCCTATAAACAATTTCTCTCTTATTCCAAGTTCTGTAGAATAATATCTTGGACGTACTAATGTCTTTGATACTTTTTGTGCCTGTTGTGGCTTGTTGTTAATGTTAATTTTTGGTTCATATTCATCCAACTCTTCTTGATAACTTGAATATTGCATTAAATGTTCTGCATTGCTATTGTAATTATTTACATTAACTGGTATTAACATCATACTAAGACTTAGACCCAAGTTTATTCCAATTATTAAATAAATATTTGCCCAACAATGGGATAAAAAGACTTTTAACAATGGATTCATTTTCTTTTTTCTTATATCTTATATTTTACATATCACGTTCAATTTCGATGTTTTGCATTTTTTATATCAGTACTAGCGGTGAAATTATGTTTACTGTTTTTAATAACCTTCGACACAATCTGCAGTTGCACAAAGGTTAACAATTTTTATAAACGCGTTACATATTATTTGTATTGTTGATTTTCGTTAGGAAAATTTTTTAATTTTTTAATAAATTAAATTAAACGAATACAAATTTTGCTTATTATTTGGTGATATGTTGACGTTTATATGGTAGTTTTTATATATCGATTATCATATAAATATATTCGTTCTTCGTCTCTTATTAAATACCATGTATGTAAAATAAATCAACAACAATTTGAAATTTAAATTATGTACACTCCATCTAAATTGAATACAATAACTCCTAACTACTTTTCTTTTATCTGCATATACAACACGGGTTCTCAAGGAAGTTAATCGTTAATTTCTTTTAAGAACATAATACTGAAGTACGTGTATTAAAACACGTAAAAACAAAGCATTGATATTAAATTTCAGTATAAAATTTAACAAGAAAAATAATAATAATAATAAATAACCAATTTTTCATTAAATCATAAAAAAAATAAAGCACAATTGATTACTAAAGTTAGGCATCAGATGGCGTTCATGTGTTCTTGTCGAAGAATTATTATTTAAAAGTATTTGTGTAACAAAAATGTACCCATATTTAATACTACCTAATAAGAGAATATTAAAATATATAAAATTTTATTTTATTTAGAATGCTTATTATGCATATGTATATTTATATATAAATGTAATTATTTACTCTGGATAAAAGGTTATAAGGGGAAACTGTTGACACTGTATTGGATGTTTATAAATTACATAAAAATTAAACAATAAAATTGGAGAAAACTGTTAATATGAGCACGTTAACAAGGAAAATAATTATACTATTAAGCAAATCGCTAATAATTAAAGAACGTACAAGCATGCAATTGATGATTGTTAATAGTTTTCACAGCAATCATCAAGTTTTATACAATAAAAAAAAAGTTGAAAGTAGTCTTATACCTTCTCGTTTTAATGTGGATAGAAAAGAGAAAGAAACTTTCTTAGATATTATACATAAGTATACAAAAGAAGATACTGCAAGAATAGGCCAATTAAAATTTATTATGGTTGCTTTAAAGTTTATGGATGAATTTGGTGTAAATAAAGATATACAAACTTACAAGGCAATATTTAACATATTTCCAAAGGGAATATATGTACCAGAAAATAAGTACCAAAATGCACTTTATCATTATCCACACCATCAGGATACTGCTATGGCTATACTCCGTAAGATGGAAGATAATTTTGTAATACCTGATTATGAAATGTACCACATTGTTTTAAATACCTTTGGTGGTAAGAGTTTGGTAGCAAAAAAAGTTTACAGTCTCTTGTACTGGTTCCCAAAGTTTGCTAACTTAAACCCATGGCCAGTTCCCAAACCTACACCCACAGATCCAAAAGATCTTGCATATTTAGCTCTGGAAAAGATATCCAGTATAGATTGTCAGACTAATATTACTGTATACAGAACAAACAATGTGCCAGATGCAATAGATGATACGTGGATTGTATCTTCTATGTCTCAATCACAACAAGAACTGCTGGCTGTACAACCAACTGATAAATCATTATATGTAGAAGGTCCTATTTCAGTTTGGGTTGATCAGTATTACATAGATTACTTTGTATTGAAAGGAGATCCAATAAAAAGGAAGATTATTTATGGAGAATATGATGGTAAATAAAAATTAAAACTTTCTATCTTTTATATTAGTTCATGAAAGTACTAATTCACATGCTGTTTTATTTTTTATTTTTAGATGTATCTAATTTGAAAATTCCGTTTTGGGAGAAGCATAATTTTAAAATACCTGTTACTATTCATGAACAGGAAGATGGTGTGTATTATGCAATATGTGCCACTGGTACATCTTCTAAAGACTCATTGTTATCATGGATAAGGTGTCTTCAAAAGACAAATCCCATTCTGAAGGATGTACCCATAACATTCAAAATGAGATCTTTCACAGTTAAATCATCTCATATTGATGAAGGTGAAAGGGTATCTAATGTGAAACAAATAATTTAAAGTGTAAACCCATCAGAAAAATAACTTATTAGTGCATGAGGGTAAATAATTCAACATGTAAATAAATTTATATAATAATGATAATATACTTTGTAGTTTTTCTTTCCCGGAAGTATAACTATTGATTGAATATCAAAGACTTAAAATATTTATTTTTTACATTTAAAACATGTATTACGTAACAGGTACAAAGTTAAATAACACGAATTAAAGTTCGATTAAATGTAAAATCGGCATTGTTATTCGTTGCGAATATTCTCTTCATGATTTAATGTTAATGCGTATCGGTATTATTATACAAAATTTTTTGACCTCTTTTGTACACAAAGAACCCCTTTATACATGAATGCTTATATGAAAATAAATTCGCTTAACATTTAAACTCGCGCATGAATAATCAGACAATATTGGTAGTAAGTGTTGGATCTTCAAACAGTTAAAACGTATTGAACAAAATATCAAATAGAACTCATAATTTGTTATTTGGAAAATAAAATATAAATATGTCAGTAAATAGGTGTATACAAATTACACCAGTTTATGTTAATGTATTGTATTCTAAGTACTTAAAATGTAAGTATTTTGGGATAAACTAAATTTTAATTATTAATTACTGAAATTTCGTAGTTTTTAAGAAAAAATAAGTTGACCTTGAGAATATTAATTTTCAGAAAATTTTACTTTTCTAATTGTAAATTATTATTCCAGGGTTTATCATGCAAACCAGAAATTTTGCAAGTAGTGCAAATAATCCCTTGAAGATGCCTGACTGTAAATATGTACCTTCCATTTACAAGGTATGATCTTTTCCTTACTTAAAAATTCCTTACTAAAAATTTGTTCTTATTTTAGGGTACCAATTACGAGGACATGATAAAAGGGTATGAATCAATCGTATCTCCTTCGTTGAAACCATTTTACAAGGAACCATTAATAATACACGAAGGTCGAGGACAATGGTTATGGAATCATCGTGGGAAGCGATATTTGGATATGTTCGGTGGTGTTGCCACCGTATCGGTTGGCCACTCTCATCCGTAAGCCTATTGTAAAATCAAACAAATAAGGATGCAGTAAACATTCAGATGATTGAAATTTATTTATTTTTTTCAGAAAAATCGTAGCTGCTATATCTAATCAAGTGTCAAAATTGAACCACGTATCTTCTGCCTACATGCATTCACGTCTATATGAATATGTAACGAAGTTAATCGGTAAATTTTCAGGCAAGTTAGGGGTAGTATATTTAACTAACAGTGGGTCTGAAGCAAATGAGTTAGCATTCTTGATGGCTAGACTTCACACACGCAGCCATAGTATCATTTCATTGAAAAATGGTTATCATGGTGCAAGCTATGGAACGTCAGCATCCACTGCTATGAGTACATGGCGGTATCCATTCATTGCACAACCTCCTGGATATCTACATGTGAGTGAAACAGGGAGGTCTATATTAGATTTTGTATTTCAATTCCTCGAAAATTCTTCATTATTCTTTAATTATTTCAGGCAGTATATCCTGATGTGTATAAGGGCAACTGGGGTGGATCAAAGTGTAGAGATTCACTTGTACAAGTGACTGGGAGAAAATGTGATTGCAGAGAGAATGAATGTATAGCTTCAGAGAAATATTTTTGTGAATTTGAAGAGACATTTTGTTTCAGTTTAGCATGTAGAGAGAGTATAGCAGCATTTGTTGCTGAAAGTATTCAAGTACAATATTCTTCTTTTATAGAATTATCAATGGACCTTTACTTCAAATGAAATTTTTTATTTTCAACTACTAGGGTATAGGAGGAGCAGTGCAATATCCCAAATACTTCCTTCAGAAGGTGTATAACTATATACATGAAAAGGGTGGTCTCTGTATAGCAGACGAAGTTCAAACTGGTTTTGGTAGGACAGGAGAGCATTTTTGGGGATTCGAGAGTCACGGTGTGGAGCCGGATATAGTGACTTTGGCGAAGGGTATAGGAAATGGATTTCCTCTTGGAGCAGTAGTTACAAGTACGGAAATTGCCAAGAGCCTAAATTCCGCGTTACACTTTAATACGTTTGGGGGAAATCCTCTTGCGTGTGTTGTAGGATCAACAGTGCTGGATGCAAGTACAGTTTCTTATATTTAATTTTTAACATTATAATTAAATTACACTTTCTTATTAATTATAACATACAGTAATCAATTAAAACATGAATGACCATGATTCAGATCATAGAGGAAGAGAGTCTTCAACAGAATGCGCAAACTATCGGCACATATTTGCTCAATCAATTCGCTACTTTCCTATCAGAATTTCCCAATGTCGTTGGCGATGTTAGAGGAAAGGGATTGATGATCGGAATTGAATTAATTTCGAACATTGAGACAAAAAAGCCATTGAAAACTGAACACATGCTTGAGATCTTTGAGGTTATCAAAGACATGGGAGTCCTTGTTGGAAAAGGAGGGTTACATGCAAATGTAAGTTAACAACCGATGGTTACATGTTTATAACATTTCAGTATTGGAATATTTATAAAGTTCGACATACTTAGGTTCTACGAATAAAACCACCATTGTGTGTAACGAAAACGGATGCAGATTTCACTTATGCAGTTATCAGAAGAGCATTACAGAAACACGAAGAGAAATACCGAATTTAATACGTGAATACAACTCCTTTTATATGGTATAGTCATTTATATTACATTTGTACAATATTTTTTTTCTTTGTCAAGTATTATCTTAATTTAACATGCAAATTGATTACAGCATTCTGTACACAGATCTGGTTGCTTACAATATGCATAGACAACGAAGATTATTAACTTTGTACAAATATTTTTTTCTGTACCTGTTCTTTAATGAAGCAAAACTGTATAGAATCGAATAAGTAATAATGGAAAGACAATAAGAATTATTATTTAAACGGTAACATAATAAATTAATGCATCTTTTTCTATAGTCTCAACTATCTTAATTTCAGTCTTCCTAACAAAATGCACGTCATGTTTTTTCACGTCTGCTATAAAACATTTAATTGATAATTAAATGTTCTCTAATATTTTCATACAAATGCAAATATGATTGTACACATTTTACAATCGAAAATGCATTTTATGCGCTGCATGTAAGACAGATAAGTTACATATCTAAAATCACATATACATGAAACATTCTTTTGTATTAAATAAATTATTGTTTTTGATTTTCACATTCAACAACCTCCATGTTTCGTGTGTATAACTGATTCCACATTTTCTGTCTCAGTTTTGTAATAAGTTCTTTTGAATATTTCTAAGCATTCCTAATATTCAAATAATTAATGTTTTGGAAGACTTGCTTATAACAAAATTGTACAATGGAAATCTATTAGCGTAAATAAATAAAAATGTGCTAATGGCACATAAAAACTGATGTACAGGTTGTTCCGCAACTGAGGGTACAACCAGAAAGAGGGTGATTCTACGTGAAAAAATAAGTTGAAAATATAGAATAAAACTTTTTCATGTGAAGCTTTGTTTTCAACAAAATCAACTTTAAATATTTGCCTGGCACATGTGCACTTAACTACGTCTCGAACTATGTTTGTACCAATAAGCGATGCCAATGTCATGATCAGTACCTAAATACATTTATTAACAATTTCCTTAATTGAAATTGACATTACTGAAAGAATTATTGAAAAAGACAGTTTTGTTAACGCATACAAATTGTTGCTCTTGGAATCAGAGAATCGTGAACTGATGGTACGGTATTTTCATACTTCAATAGTTTGAAAGCTTGTACAATTCTATCGTTACACTGCAGGAGATTAACACCATTTTCTGCATAGACTACTTCTTTACGACATGTTACGTTACCTTTGTTTATCAACATAAAAGTACGAGTAGAAGCATTAGTTTGTTAACAATATTTAAACTGAATTTTTTCAAGAACTAAATCTTTTATGCAAAAACTTTATTTTATATTTTTGATTTATTTTCCTATGTAGAATCACCCCCTTGCCAATTGTACCACCACTTACGGGACACCTTGTGTGTGTGCGCGCGCGCGCGCGTGTATCAATTATAAATGCATTCAAATCGCTGGAATAAACAAGGTCAACAATTTTTTACTATACAAAAATGAGATTTGGCACAAAATTGGTTTTCTTACCAAAAAAAATGACGGACATGAAACTCTGTTTTTGTTATTGTCGAAAAATTAATTATTGCTGGCTTCACAAAATACTCATTACCTTTAGAATACTATTGCATGGAAAATATGGTTCCGTGACTTTTTTTGTAATTAATAAATAAAAAATTGAATATTTTCTATCCATTAAACGTCCTTCCTGCAGTTAGTCACAAACAAAAGGTATGAAACATGCAGGTACCAATTAAGAAAGTAAACTAACATTTAGGCAATAAGATTTGTTAAAACTATTTTAGAATCTGGTAATGAATCAAGAAGGTAGTGTGATGTATCAGCCATAGAGGCAAGATCAGCCTCTAGTAAAGCCAGCTGAAGTTCTCTGCGTGCTTTTTGTACAACATACACCATTAATGAAATACCTATAAGAATCTGAAATTGAAATGAAAAAAATTATTGACACTTCGGAATATTGTTGACAGAAAAGATGTTAATTTTTTGTAGTTGAAATATACCTGAAAACAGAAGACAATATAACCAGTTGCTGCTGTTGATCTATCTTCAAGAACGTCTTGCATAGATCTCAAGCTACTGCCTAGGTAAATGTTAATGATTTGAGCAGGCAGTAAGCCCAATGCACTAGCTATGTGGTACTGAATACCACCCATATTGCTTACCTAAATATTCACATACATTATTCTTAACATTCATATCAAAAGCATTAACTCATTTACATTATTGAGTACTATTTAACAAATACATACCGCAAAAATAGTATTTTGCAAGCCAAAAGGAATAGGAGTTAATCTTGTGAACAATACAACTTTAAAAGCTTGTGGTCCAGATATAACTCTGAGTATTGCTCTCGCAGTGTCATTTTGTAAGAGAGCTCCAATAGGTAACTTAGATGATAGTGCACTAAGTGTGACATGTGCTATAGCTATTCCTAAGTTGGCAGATAATACTACCATCACAATACCTCTTAATATGCCAAAGAGGTAACCACTAGCAATGATAAGGAATAAATAACCAATTACAATAGGAAATGAAACCACTGTAAATAGTGCAATGAATATTACAGTAACAATCCATATGTTTTGATGCTCAATCCAATAGAGTAACACTTTAATATAGTCTCTACAGATGAAAACAATTGCACCCAGAAGGGCCAAGGTAGCAATTGTTACTACAATATAGCATATTGAATTTGAGTGTATGCAGTTGCACTGTATTGAAGTTGAATTTTTAGATGGGCGAACACCAGTTTCCACGTCTTCTATATTAATTATATCCATGTCCAATATATTTATTCCTCATTATTTGTAAGGAAAAAATCATTCAGGTGTCATTCCTTTGTTATGATCTATCTGGAAAATATTAAAAATGTGTGATGTACTTAATGTTTGCAATGTACACACTACTACACATTTATTTCTTATCAGTTTCACTACTTAGTAATCACTATTGATAAACTTAGTAATATTAAGAACTAGTACAAATAGTAATATTGAAAAAAAAAAGAATGAAACCATTTACATTAAAGATATGTAATATTTATAAGCTTTATAAATTGAAAATTTATGCAGTGTGACTCCTTTGTAATTGAATTAATACTTAAATGTGTATTTTAAATAGTTTATGAATGAAATACACATTCAATGTAAGAACCAGTTTTGTGAAGGTTTTTACGAAGAATAATAAAATACCAAAAAAAACTTTCAATTAGGAATTTTTTAAACATAATTTTGAAATATTTTAAGCAATATCATTATATTAATTACCTTGAACATCGCAAAATAATACAATTATATTAATGAAATAATTTTAATTTCGATACATTATTGTCAATAAAATTTGGAAAATTGTTAAATTTTGAATTCATCTTATCAGCGAAATATTTATACTGTTTACGTAGAAAGTTGTTCCGTTAATGGCGCGGATAATACAAAGAACAACTTTCTGTTCCAAGAAATAGCTGCGTGTTATCACTTTAAATTACTATAATCAATATACCGTTAAAAAACGTATAAAGAACAAACAATGTACAATCAAATATATTTTTACCTTGTGACACTATCATAATAACGATTTTCGTATATCATTATTATCCGTAGCTTTCCCATCACCATCAATTCAGCAATGTTAACTCTTATACTTGATTTTTGCACTGCTACACATTCTTATAAAAGAGTCAAACAGTTTTGTAGTAAAAATATGAATCGTGTAAGTTCATAAAACATAATAATTGAAATCCGTTTATGATTCTCATTTGCGTCAAGTGGCATATAGGCACGGATGAGGTACAGAATAGATCTGTTACCTAATGCATTTTTTAGTCTCACGTTACGAGGGTTCTAGAGCCCCCTTACCATTTTCATGTCGTTGCCGACATTACCGATTCAGCATAGAATAAGATTACAACAATAGTAGTGGTTGGAATTAGAATTAAAAGTATATGAAATTACAAATAAAGTATAGAACAGGCTATCTTATAATTGTGCACGCAGTATAGAATTCTATACTTCTACTTAAATGTATAATATAATATAGGGTGTCACAGCTAAAGGAAGCCACTTAAATATTTCATTTGTTTTTAATGTCATGATAAATATTTATATCACAATTTGAATGGTTTCAAAAGACGAATACTGTTGGATACCAACTTATCACGACGTGACTCATGGATGCGAGTTGCGCGCGTTGCAATCTTCGATAAACGCTCATTCCGCCAAATATTTTGTGGTTTAGTTCTTACAATTAGTCAGCTATATAGAACATTTGCCACTTTCCTAGACCTTTTACCGCAACCCCTCTCTAATCCCTTTCACGTCTTCTTCTAAACCCTATAAATATAGCTACTTCAAAAGCTATACCAATCTTTGTTTCCAATATCATCGTGCGACTCACAACCTGTTAAAAATTTGAATAAACCTCTCGCTAGAATTTTAAAAGTGTTGGACACATTCCACTACCCGAAATCCAGCAATACCATGGAAATTAAATTTCTTTGTTGGGTCATTATTTTTCAGTTTTTTCAAAGTCATCGATATTTTTTATCCGGGAAGTGTGTATTTTTTTCTATTGTATCTTGTAACGGATGAAAAAATATATTTAAGTATACCTGAATCATGACTTTCAGATGACCTTAAACATCAAAAATGTGATGAAATTGTAAGACAATGTTAGGATGGCATGTGAACTTACTGTTTATGTTATAAATGTTCAAAGTAGTGTCCATCAGCAACAATACACTTTCTGAAACGAACCATCACAGATTGCGATACTTTTTCAACTGCCTCTGGTGGGATAGCAGCACAAGCACTAATTATGCGATTTATCATGTTTTCTGGAGCGGTGGTTCGCTGTTGGTAAACTTCTTCTTTTAGTTTTCCCTAGAAAACCTTTTGAAAAAAAGTCTAATGGGGTCAGATCCGGTGAACGTGCTGGCCAAACTGTGGGCTCATTATGTTTAATCCAACGATTTGGGAATAACATAAACAGCAGGTTCACATACCATCCAAATATTATCTTACATTTTCATCACATTTTTGGTGTTCAATGTCATCTGAAGGTCGTGATTCAGGTTTAAGATGCAATTGAAAAAAATACACGTTTCTCGGATAAAAATACCGATGACATTGAAAAAA
>NW_017100397.1:900111-908703 GCF_001263275.1 Habropoda laboriosa | reverse complement strand
TTCCTCTTTTGAAACTATTCAAATTGTGCCATAAACAGTTTTCTTGTCATTAAAAACAAAGGAGATATTTAGGTGGCCTGCTTTAGTTGAGATACCCTGTTATATACTTATATTAGGTTGATCGGAAAGTTCTATTGTTTTATTTTCAAAGAAAATAAACCAAGGTTTTTTCAATGAAACTTTTATCAATTAATCTGTGTTATAACATTTATTGTTACTTATAATTGTCTTCTTACGATTAAAATTTCTTGCAATATGTTGGCAAGTTGATTTTCAACGTGAAAGTTTTTTTTATTAACGAATTGTCGAAAAATTTTATTAGATGGTAGTCAGATGATGCGAGGTCAAAAATATATGATAGATGACATATTATTTTTTGTCCTATTTTATTCAACTTGTACTGAGTCCTCCGGTATGTACGTAAGAACCACCATTGTTGCAGTAGAATGCTCTTTCCTTTCTACTTGCTAAACTGTATTCGTATAATTACTCTATTGGGCCAGGCTAATAAATATCTTCCACTATTATTGACCAAGGTGTTTTATGCCAACTTGGTCCAAATAACATCAGTATGAATAACAGTTGATCTGCCGGCACAGGCTTCATTGCCAAGGCTAATATCTTTTAATCGAAATTTTTTGAACTACTTTTTCAGTTTGCGCACAGATGTACAGTAATATCTGTACCGAAAACCTGATATAAATTTTCAGCTTCCTCTGTCTCAAGTTTACCTATCTTACAGCTGTACAAAATATAATGCCAACAAAGCATTTTATCATACAAGATGTTCATTAAATAACGTTTTTGTAAACATTGCACCCTATTTTTATAGTCCATATTTTAACAATTAGAAAGAGTATATATTTGAGCTTCTTGTCATTTATTAGAATCTTTGAATGGAGTTGCCACGGAAATGTCCACGAGAAAAGTGATGACAAAACTTATCGATCAATCTAATACTTGTTCATTCTTACAAACGGTTGCTTTCAAACGGATGAACAAACAGTTGATTGGGATGGTAATTCTGATTGTGAGCAGAAACTGTTATGCTGTTCACTTTTCCGATTCTAACACATCCTAACCACATAAAAAAGTTATCAACTTCGAAACCATTAATAATTTTCTATTTTCGAATTTCTACCGCTTTAAGTAGTCTACATTCTCCACGCAATTTTCGAAATTTTTCACACGAATTTGGGGATTTTTGCGATTTTTTTGATTTTTACGTGTTCCTAACACTATCCGAATTTAGTTTATTTAATTTTGTAATGGAATATTATTCAAAGAATAAGTGCTTTGCAACAGGAAATGGGTGTGGTGTATACGGGAGAAATGAATGGACTATAAAATGCTGTGAAACAACACTGGTATGTTGTAACCTTTTGTAAAATACATTTTGTACAGTTATCCTGCAATAAATAATTGATTTTTTGATAAATAACTGCATTTCTTCATTTTTTCTAATGTTGAAGTCCTTTCCTTGATTCCTGTGGTGGCCTGAAAGTTCCATCTGTAATTCACACAAAAAGAATATGAATTTTTCAATTTTCAATCAAAGTTATAAACAATTTCTAACTAATCTATTGCATGCAATTGTTAATTCAATTCAAAATTAATAAAGTAAGGTGTTTTATTAAGTTAAACCATGCAACAAATTTATTTCATACTTCCAATAATTACAAACTACCATCTAAATTTGTTATTTAATAAGCAGTAGTAATTATTCTACAATTAAAGTATTTGAAAATAAAATAGGAACTTTACTTCACTATCTAAATTATAAGTAATGTAAAAGCAATTAAAAATTTATTATAAGTATCAATTTTAAACTGCTTATTACATGCAATTATGCTCTAATTTACAGTAATTATTATTAAAAGCGAAAAATTCAAATAATTATCATTATACTGTAATAAAAAGTATGAGAACATAATACATCATTACTGGATGATTCATCCCATGCGCGTGTTGTACTGCTGTCGAGAGATCGCCAAAATTCAACCCACGCAATGCAATATATGTATGTAAATATTTATCTTTATATACGGATTTAACAAAAAAGAATCTTTTACATCTGTTAACTTTACCAGCTTTGATGGTTGGATTGTATATAATTCCTAAACTCACCACTCTATTATCGTAGAGGGCATAACAAAACCTCTGATTTTTGATACGACCGGTACTTCAGAACGTGAGACATAAAGTTCCATAAGATGATAGGTCTATTCTGTATCTTGTCTGTGGTATAGGTTGGTATAAAAGCAGGAACATTTCATTTTTCAATACCGCCTATTGATTTATCAAAGAGTCTCATAACAATTCCATGACTTAAATATTTTAATTGATAAAATTCCAAATAATACATTGAAAACCATATATTTAATAATTTATAATTGTTTAGTCTTATTATCTATAAATTTAAGAATAACTTTTTTTGAAGAAAATATCAGCAATGCAAAATTCGATCATCGATTATTAATGAATATTTATCATAATTTTTATTTACATTCAGTAATTGTGCTTTCACTCTACCAAATAATTTTTCCTATTTTATTAGAGTCTCTTTTCTTTTTATCAAATTCTTTATTTCGTAATGTATTTCCACGGAAAAGATTTACGATTTCATCTATTATAATTTCTTATACAAAAATTAGAACATTGATAATAAAGGAGCAATATCGAAGAGAGAATTAATGGTAGGCTTCTAAAACCGCAAAACATATTCGTAATACTAAGGACAGATCGGTTGGGTTTCATTTAGAAAGTGATAGGACTAGGAAAGTAATATTTCCAGTTATGCACTTGTCAACCTTGTTTGTGGTGACCGCGTCGTTATGGCGGCATAACGAATTTTTAAGGTTACAGGCTAACAGGTGTAAACTGAAAAACAGAATGGTCGTTTGTTCGCTTGTTTGCTTCAATTAATCATTGTCGATTAAATATCACGGTCATTAACGATTATCCGAAGGTTTTAGGTGTCTTTCGAAGCACCAATGTCAACTTCGTACAGTGTGTCTGAATTCTCTGCGTGACAAAGCCAGTTGACAGAATGACTGTCAAGAGAATCTTGCATTTAGGACTCTTCGTAACGGTACTGATAAATTTGCATGGTTCAGCCGATGAAAGCTCCAATACGGATGCAAAGTGTCAATTCGGTAAAAGCCTGCGAAAACAGGTCAATGTGGAACCAATAAATGGCACCTGTTTACGTGAAATTGTAGTTCGACTATCGAACGAGTTTCGTTCAATCACGGATGCGGAACTTGGTTTGAAACCATTTCAAAAAATGCTGGGAGAAATGGAGTTCATGAATGTCTCAAGTAGTTTGAACATGAGGTTGAGCTTACTGGTAGATACATTGAACAATAAGTTGTTGTCCTATGCTGAACTTCTGAAACAGAGCTATAACATTGTACAGCCTATTTTAACAAAAAGTGAAAATCAATTTGAGTATCCAGGATCTATAGGGGGATTAGACTTAGTATCAAATGGATTGTCTGACTTCTGCTCACAGATTACACAAGGTATGAAATGTAGATTTATTTAATAGACTGTAAAGTCTAATCTACTGATATTTTCTGTGTTCCAGAATTAGCAATTCATTTGAGAAATCAGGAATGGAAGAATTTGCATCTGTTGCCTTTTATGTATCCAGCCACTATGTGTGGTCCTCCTAATGCAGGGCACAATATTGGACCCCTTTTATTATCTCAGTATTGTTCAAGAAAGAATGTCCTCTTGATGATTGAACATGGCATATGTATGTCTGAAGGGGATATTACTCTGGCTCAAATAACTGCAGAGAGGATAATTGACATGCTGTCCCAGACAGACTATGTTAATGTCATTGGTCTTTCTGCTAATAATACTGTACATTGTAAGGATGGTTTATTAAAAGCTACAGATATCAATAAGTTTCAATTAGCACGATTTATTTATAGTTTGACCAGGACAGGTACAAGTCATTTTATGTCATGCATATTATCATTATCAGTTTTATTATTACAGATTTATAAAATATTTTTCTTCAAATTTCAGAAACAAATGATACAGTTGATTTTGATTTTAATAAGTTACTACAATATATAAAAGGTGAAGTGGTATTCATACATTTAACAAATACATTGAAACAAGCTTCACATTTAAAAAAGATAAGAAACATGATTTCTACAGGAAAAATAAACGGTTACTTAAGAACAGTACTTATTCTTTCAGGTGAGTTTAACTGAGTGCATCTCCTTAGTGATGTATTATTAATATAATGCTTCCTTTTGTAGACCAGGAGCCACACTCCAACACTAAAGAATACAGTGACAGCATTGTAACTCTTCCAACACAGAATATACTTGGTTATGAGATAGCAAAGTTATTTTCTGACTTAAAATGTTCTGAAGAACATAAGAAAGATTATTATTTGTCCGATCCATATTTTGATCTATACAGTAAAACAATGACTTTGTCTATTGGTCATGTTACAGACAAAGCATTAATATCCTTGAATATTAAACTACAGAATTTCCTTGATGACATAACATATTTTAATGCTGGTGTACATGTATACGCTATACTGTTCGATAGCAAAGGTATAGTTTGGATTCACAAAGATTTTCCGCGAACGGAGACAATGATGGACCAGCCACGTAAAGTTGATTTACACCATATAGAGAATATTAGTCCTGTAAAAGTAAGGACAATGATTCAGGAACACGAGGGTACTATGAATGTGAAAACACATCTAGGGAAACAGGTATATCGCCATTTATATACAGTATGTCCGGTTTATCTCAGAACACGGAAGTATCTCGAAAACTATGAATAATACAAAAAAATGTTTCAGACGAAAGTTGTAGGGTATAAAGGGCGACATGTTGCTTTGGTATCGTTTTAACCTTGCAATGATCTTGAAAAGCTTTGTAAAGGTCATATTTAAATTTTTAAATGGGAACGAATATTTTTGATTATGTATTCTTGTAGCCGATATCGAGACGTTTTCAAAATACTGCATACTTGCGGCTTTTGCGTACATTATTATCGAGATATCAGCTTCCAAGTTTTACATGCCGCCGGCATTAGCGTTACCCGATGTACACCGCGGAGAGGTTACTTAGTCGGACAATGTTTTCGAAACATTGGAAAATTGTGACTTTATGTTCCGGCAATACTATGTCAGTAGTAGCATTATGAAAAACATGTTCATCTGTCCCCGCGGTGTACATCGAGTAACGCTAATGCCGGCGACATGTAAAACTTGGAAGCTGATATCTCGATAATAATTTACGCAAAACTACAAGTATACAGTGTTTTGAAAACATCTCGATGTCAGCTACAAGAATACATAATCAAAAATATATGTTTTCATTTAAAAACTTAAACATGACATTTACAAAGTTTTTCAAGGTCATAAGGTTAAAAAAATACCAGAGCAATATGTCGCTCTTTATTCTCGACAACTTTCATCTGAAACATTTTTTTGTATCATTCGTAGTTTTCGAGATACTTCCGTGTTATGAGATAAACCGAACATACTGTACATGCATAAAACTCATATTGATTTAGATTTCACATTTTAGAAGTGGTATCGATGGAAACATTTGACATACACAGATTTAATAGTATGCTTGGTGTCAGCAACCAACGAAAGTGTACTACCCGTTGCAAAATTAGTGCCAACATTATCAATGAATATTTTACATCATCGTCTTGACCTCTTGATACACAGTATTGCCGACAAAGGCATTTTATGCACTTATCATAATAAACTTTTGTCTTTGTGTAAGTTAATTATTTTCGAAAATGCATTACACAATTAAGAAAACATTTTAAGGTGAAATATACTTATTTTTTAGCAACAGGAGTTGTCTATCTTTCTCCATGGTGCTTCCAATCTCCAATAGAACAATTTAAATTGTTGGAAACTGGAATTGCCGTGACAATGCAGAGTTATATGGCATACTTGAAGGATTTAACAGGATTGTTAGCCAATCCTGGTTTACATCAGTCTGTCAGACCAGACGTAGCTATGTTGACTCAAATGTTGGGTTACTTTAAAAGTAGACACATAGAAAGTGCTTTAAATAAGTTTATAATAAGAAGGTATAATTTAAATTATTTGAAAGAACACGCGTTAATATTGTAAAAGTACTAATGTTTTTATTACATTTATAGATACATTGTTGGAACTGTGAGTGGAGTCTTAGAGATATATCCAGGAATTATGCTGGATTCTGGTTTCGATCCTAAAAGAAGAATATGGTATGGAAACGCGTTGGAACATCTAGGAAAATTAGTTTTCACACCTCCATACTTAGGTGCTGGTGGTTCTGGATACGTTGTCACTCTGAGTCATCCTGTTTATCGTAGTTCAGAATCAACCACGAACAATGATGCTATTGCTGTTGTGTCTATGGACGTTGCACTGGGTTTTATTTCAAGACTTTTGAAAGAAATGTTTCCATTTTGTAATAACTCGACGGTAAAATGTTTTTTAATGGATGATAAGGGATATTTAGTGTCACACCCAGCACTTTTAGAGCCAATTGGTAAAATTGAGCAACAACACTTAACTCATAAAGAATTGTTGGTAACAAACGACATCCTGAACCACAAGCTTTTCGTAAAAAAGAAAGCTTGCGCGAATTACTTAGACGGTACCGTGCAAAGATATTATCAATTTAATACCTCGCTTGACGAAGTGCTTACCAATATAGTTCATGGCGAACATTGCGTTAAGTATCAAGTAGCAGCTGTACCGGGAACGAATGTGTTCTTAGGTGTAGTTAACGTGACCTGCAGTTTATTAAGAGCTTTCTGTCCATGTAGCACAATGGACCGCTCATGTTTGAACTGTAAAAGAATGGAGCAAACTGAATGTGAATGCCCCTGTGAATGTGCTTTGTACTATTCAAATTGTGCAGAATACAATACAAACGAAATGAATGATCTCGAACCTTGTCCAGTGCCGTACGAACAAGGAGGAAATTCGCAGATGTCTTGGATACAATCTACAAACCTGAAAACGTGTCCGTCCATTGATTGTAAAATGTTCAAGACAGATAACGAATGTTTAGGAATTGTGGGTTGTCAGTGGTGCCATGTTGACAATGACGGAGAGACGCCATTACAAACTCCTTATTGCAACGATATGTCTCGATGTTTCCGAGGCATTCTGGGATCTTTCATGCCTCTTAGCGATGGAACATACAGTAATTAAATTTGTTATACATTTTATTATGCTTATTTTTTACTATTCTTTTTCATGAATGCAATCATTCTTTTTCAGATTCTCAATCAACAGATGACATCGCAGTGCGGGAATGGCCATCGGTTGGACCGGTAGCTGGAGGAATATTGGCATTTCTTTTAATACTAGGTGTAATGTTGTTCTGTTATAGACTTCGATCTGTTCAATCAGGGTTAGAGCATCAGTGTTTGCATATACATACGTCACCTGATACGTTACGCATGACACATTTGGAAGGCGATGTAGAACCTATGGAGCTAGAGCAGACGAAAAATAATTTAGATTCTCTCATAAGGGATGGCATAGCGCCTATATCACCATACAAGGTTTCTACAAATTATAGGAAACCACCTGGTGGAGATAGCGATCATGGATACAGTACAATGACACCCCATGATGATTCTGAACAGCAAACGTTCGCTGAACCATTATTAGTAGTCGGTAGTAATACCGAACCTGATCTGAGAAGACGATCTATTTGTCTCTCATCCCCGACCACTCATTTAGGCTCTCCCCATCATGTTTTAGCTCCAGTCACTGTTCATTGTAACATGGAGGCAAATTTTTGTTAACGAATCAAAATGCAGCTATTAAAAAAAAAGTTGTTTAGATATAATTTTTTTGAAAAAAGTTAAAATTCATTTGATTAAATGTTATATTATAAAAGACGACGTAAAGAACACTTTAATTCTCAAAAGAGTTTATAATTTTTTTTTTACGAATATCGAGTTTGTACAAGTTTTAGTGATATACGTCTGTTAGTATTACTTTAGGTTAATAGTTAAACTAAGAACAAATAATACTATTTTGTTAAGAGAAATCATAATACTTAATTCAATGATAAAATCGGACATGAGTAAGGTTTTTTACCCTAAGTAGTAAAGTTTTGATATTGTTCTATTTCTTTTATGTCTGTATAGTTAAGAATAACGCGACAAATGTAAATGTGTTTGAATATTACTTAAACTATCATATATTTTTTATATGAATCGGAAGCAAACTGTGCAATTTAGATATCTTATATCATTGAAGTTGATACATGCAATATATATGATGTAGGTATTATAACGAGATATCTCACTCCACAGTTTGTTTTTGTTATATATACACTTTTTGAGAAATGAAAATCATAAACTAATTATTTATGCATCGTGTTAGTATAAGCTGCATACTTTTAAGATTTCTAATAGAATTTATTGATCGATATAAATTCGTGTAATCATTAGATATTTACATTTTTATACATGAAGGTACTTTTTGAAAAAAGGTGTACAGTAACGTTTTTTTTTGTATGCATTAAAGATATGAATTTTTATAGGTACGAGAATATTAAGAACTAAGAGAGTCAATAT
>NW_017100397.1:875262-899975 GCF_001263275.1 Habropoda laboriosa | reverse complement strand
AAGAGGTGGAAATACAGAAAAATTATTGAAACTTGCAGATTTATTTAATGTTTCAGCAACTCACGTAAAAAATAAATTCATGATGGTTTCGGTTATTTTAGATCTATTGTTTAATCCTTTTTTTGTGTGAATCATATACCAAAAAATCATCTGCATACACGCAATATATTTTATACTAGAACTTATATTATATAAAATACGTTTTTCACTTAATTGTTTTACAGTTATGGTACAAAGTCTGGATTTTTCCGTAAAATTACAAAACCTTCCATGATCGGTGTTAAAGGAATATATTCTTCGGTCGCGAGTTCTGCCCTTTCACCGTATGCCAATAAAACGGGGGTTGTGTGTGTTTGAAAACCGGTAATAGTTTTAGGTTTTCCTGCTTGACCTACGACGTCTACAGCAAGACCAACTCTTACTGGTACAGCCAGAGGATTCAGTTTCTCGTCGAACGTTACCAACATCCTTGGCTGCATTGCAACAGCTAACGTGTACAGCAGATAATGTGAACGGCCCAAGATGACTAAAAACAAAAATTCCATTGATTTAATATATTGCAAATAATTATACTACTCTACAGGTGCTCAAAAACTTACTGTTTTTCACATCAAGGAAACCAATAAGTGTAGCTAAAAGTCCAGCAAGTGCTACAGGGCTTAATACTTGTCTGTCACTGTGATATGGTGACAATGTTAACGTTCCTTTACCAAGATGTGTCAAACCTTGAGCGATACGAACCATGAACAAATTATTTGGATCCTTAGCGTGGAACTGAGCAAGCTGTCTCAACATGGCGGCCAATCGAGCGTTGTTTGTTCCAGCTCCAACCAAACCCATGGCGAAAATCGCATTGTGCGCCACTTCTGGGTCGCTGTCGTGAGAAAACTTGGATAATGTGTCTAGAATATTTAATTTTGGATTGGAAACTGATATTAAACCAAGTGCAAGAGGAACTGATCGTCTGATAACAGGCTCGCAATAACGCAATAAATGACCAAACGTTCTGTATGCCATTTCAGCTCCAATTTCTTCTCCCATCGCAATCAGAGCAATACCAAGCACAGCGATTGCCTGTCTCGAGCTGAGATCTTTTGCTTTGTCCTCTTTTTTCTCCTCTTTTTTGTCTTTTTCTTTACGATCACTCTTGTCTTCCTTCTCGTTGGATGGCTCATAGTGTTCAGAGCAAATGTGTAATAAATGCTGAATTTTGAGAACGTTTCCGGTACCAGCGTACGCGCATACTTCTACCAGGGTGGTGGACATCGATTTAAAAGGTTCAGGTACTATTTCCAGGGCTGCTATTACGGCTTCCGCCGCTTCTTGTTTGCCTAAGAAACACAGTCCAAGGCCTAGAGGTAGAAATCGTGCATAGGTGTCTTTAAGGTCCGTCTCAGACTTCTCCATGAGTGCGTGCATTATCGTTGTTGTAACGTAAGCATTGCAAGAACCTACTGCGACCATTCCCAGCGCGAGCCCGGCCATGCCTATTACTTCCCAGCTGGATTTTGGATCGCTAAGTACAGGGATTAGCAAACCGTAGACAGCTTCCCGATTCGAACCCGCGTATGCCAATCCAAGACCAACAATGGCACCTATACGCATAGTGTTGCTGCTGTGTAACACATAATCCGACAGAAGAGCTAATGCAGGGTCGCACTCGATCCTCACACGACAATTAACAAGACCACAGGCTAATAGGGCACCTGATTTAATATAGTCTTCAGAGGAATAAAGATACTTGTCTATTGGAGTCAAACCACCATCGACATCCCACAATAATACAAGACCGAGAGACGCTGTTGCGCTCAGCATTCCGTGTTCTTTGTTCTTGTACAACCATTTATTTCCATCCTCGATTAAAAGCTTGTCTTGACCGAAAGCTGCGTTCACAAAACCATTGACGAAACTTGCAGCGAGGTTCTGCCTTGCTGAATCCACTTGACCACCGCCAAACGGAGATCTGGAATTTTCTAAATGAGATTTGTATACATCTTCAGGTGTTTTCGCCTCCATTATATCCAGCTCGCGCGCGAGATTGAGGAAGTGATAATTTAATAAGGAATTGGACATTATTTCTACCAGGTCATCATATTCTGGGGTGGATTCAGGAAGTTCCAAGAAAATTTGCTGTCTACCTAGCATAAATGCTAGTTGCTTTTGCACTGAACTGAAAAAAGAAATATATACTAATTAAAAATTTGTTTAAGTGTAATTTGTTTGAATAGCAATTTAGCTTACAGGTCTGTGCAGTTTGTGAAAATATCTTCAATAAGAGGCAAGTCATTGAGCTGCATTGCTAACCTCACAGCTTGAGGATACTGACCAAACTTTATGTACAATTTGGAAGCAGCATGAAGAAGAGCACTATTTTCTGGATCTGCCACATAGGGTACACAACTTGTTAAATACAAGCAGACTCTTTGATATGCACTTTCATCTACATACTGCTGCAGCAGGTCTAGTCTTTCAATTTCCATTAATAAGTCACAAGCTTCGGTTTCTGCATTATGAGCCATGTTATATGGTACAATTTCATGTACCAAAGCAATCAGCTTTATGCTAATAGCTTCTGTGTCATCTGTAAGCTCATCCCATTCACCAGCCAATTCTCCTGATAAATGTCTAACATATTCGTGGCCCCATTCTCCGATGGCTAATGCAGAACCAGTAAGTCTGTACTTTAAACATTCTCTGCCCTCACCCATAGTCATAGCAAGGACAGAAATCACATCAGAACATAGTTCTTTGGATTTCACATCTGATATTTTATCATAAATAGTCTTCATAGTGTCATAATGAGGTCTCATGAATTTGAGAGGTTTTGGAACACTAGTCATTGATGTGGTAGATGCACGAATATGATTACGTAAAGATTCCAAAGCTGGATAATGCAAATTGGTATTAGGATCTTGTAAACGTTCAACAAGATGAGTTAGCTCCTCTTGTAAAAGTTTATCTTCCTCAGACTAAAAATTGTTAAATTAAATGAATACTGAGATAAAAAAAATTTTTATATTTTTCATTGTTAAAATTCATATTTTGAAAAAATCTATCAACAAGAACCGAACTTACCAGTTCATTTTTCTCCTCCTCTTTTCCGCTTCTGACTTCTTTATTCGTTTTTGACTCTACCTTTACGCTTTCCGGCATTTTTTCTCAATTATTGCATAAAATGAGCACAAAACAGAAAATTTCCCTTTGATAACTACTTGCTGCTTAGGTTAGAATAAATGTAGAGGCTATTTGCTAGTCACCGCTATTTATCGCGAACTATAAATGTATTAGAGGTGTAATGTAAGTTTCTATATCTTCGTTGGGAGATATCGAGCTCCTTCACCAGGTGGACGCTTAACTTGCATTGCCGCCAAAAACATGTAAAGCACTCTACAGTCTGTTATATATATATTCGATGATATGTTTCATGTAACGCTTCGCTTCGCAACTACTTACAACCAAAGTGATCTGCTTATGAGAAAGAGAGGGTTAGGTTCTCCCATGATGCTATAAAATTACTCAAATTTTTAATGTATAAACTTATAGAAATATAATTGTGTTAGTAAAAATCACGTTGTAATAACTACGACTGATTAACACGATATATTTGATTTATCAAAAATGAGTCGCAGAAGGGTTCACGAAGAGGAGGATGGATACGGTAAATGCCTGCTTCTTTTATATTATTATTAATTCAAAATTTAGAAATGCAAATACAGAAACAATATATTTTTATAGTCAAAAAATATGCTCTTTTTACATTAATTTTTAGAACGGGCGTATAAAAAACGTAGGAGAGTATCAGAAAATCAAGAAATTGAAGACAGGCTTGAATCTCTTATTCTAAGAGTAGGAGAAAAATCGACATCCTCTTTGGAAAGTAACTTGGAGGGTTTAGCTTCTGTTTTAGAAGCTGATCTTGGGTTGTTCCGTAGCAAAATACTTAGGATTTTGACTGAGTGTGCTATTCGAATGCCAGAGAAATGTACAATTTATACTACACTTGTTGGCCTGTTGAATGCAAAGAATTTTAATTTCGGTGGTGAATTTGTTGACTATATGGTGAAGAACTTTAAAGATGCACTGAAAGCTTGTAAATGGGATGTGGCTAGATATTCATTAAGATTTCTAGCAGATCTAGTAAACTGTCATGTTTTATCTTGTGGATCATTAATGCAACTATTTGATAATATGTTAGATACTGCTAATGAAGATGGTGTACCTCAAGTAAGACGTGACTGGTATGTAGAAAACAATTGCATCGTATGTATTTTTTAAGAGAGTGCAAAGAGATGCATTCGTTTATTATCATTCGTTGCAGGTATGTCTATGCCGTATTATCAACATTACCATGGGTTGGAAGAGAATTATATGAAAAGAAGGAACAAGAATTGGATCATTTAATGGTGACAATAGAGATATTTTTAAATAAGAGAAGTAAAAAACACCAGCCAGCATTAAGAGTTTGGTCAAGTGATACACCACATCCTCAGGAAGAATATTTAGATTGTTTATGGGCTCAAGTGAGGAAACTTAGACAAGACAATTGGGCAGAAAAACATATTCCTAGACCATATCTTGCTTTTGACTCGATATTATGTGAAGCATTACAGCATAATTTGCCCACTATAATGCCACCGCCCCATCACGAATCCTATTCGTATCCGTTACCGACGGTAGTTTTCCGCATGTTTGATTATACAGATTGTCCAGCTGAAGGACCATTATTACCTGGAAGTCATGCTATAGAACGTTTTCTTATAGAGGAACACTTAAGGCAAATTATCAATAACTTTTTCTACGAAAGAAAAGATTGGTATGTATATTCTTCACACATTATTTTTAAAGCAATTTAACTATTTTACATAACATTCACAATTAAAATACATTACAGTGCAGCTCAGTTATTGAATTTTCCATACAAAGCAAAAATACCTTTAGATTATTGTATTGTGGAAGTAATATTTGGAGAACTATTTAGATTACCTGCACCAAGGAATTTAGAAATATGTTATGGATCAATTTTAATCGAGCTCTGTAAATTGCAACCATCGACAATGCCACAGGTGAAATTACAATGCTGTATTATAATAATGTATATAAATAAAAATATTTATTAACACGTTAACTTTGCGTTCGTTGCAGGTTTTGGCTCAAGCGACAGAAATTTTATTCCGCCGTATAGACAGTATGGCTGCTACTGCTTTCGATCGTTTTGTATGGTGGTTCGCGTATCATTTAAGCAACTTCCAGTTTCGTTGGTCTTGGGAAGATTGGGATTCTTGTTTGCATGAAAATTACATATCTATTCATAATTTTTTTTTAGATTATCGTATTACCAAAGAATACGGGATATGATGCCAGAATCATACGCTGAACTAATTCCAGCACCCCCAGAACCTATTTACAAATATACCTCTGAAGGAGCCAGTATGTATAAAACATTTTTAATGCCATTAACAAAAAATATAAAAACAATTTGTTACAGGTACACTTCCGGGTACAGCGGCTGCTCACGAATTAGTAGTCTCAATTAGACGGAAATGTACACCAGAAGAAGTCCTGGATGTGCTAAACACGTTGCCAGGTCCTAGAGAAAATGAGGAAACGAATAATTTTAATCCTCTGAAAATTGATGTTTTTGTACAAACATTACTGAATTTAGGTTCTAAAAGTTTTAGTCACAGTTTCGCGGCGATAGGAAAATTTCATTACGTTTTTCAAGTAAGGTTTTAAATGGAAGTTACCCTTAATCTAATAGAGTTAATTGCAATGTAACATGTCTTTTATATCTGTAGGTTCTCGCTGAAACGGAAGAGGCACAAATATGCATTTTAAGAAATATGTATGCATTATGGAAGAATCACTATCAAATGATAGTGGTTTTAACGGATAAATTCTTAAAGACTGGAATTATTGAATGTAGTGCCATTGCTAATTGGATATTCTCCAAAGAAATGGCATCAGAATTTACTAAGTATAATATTTTGAACAAGACTGTTTTATGGTAGCAATATTTTATATATTTATGTTATCGATATTCGTTATATTTTCCAGATTATATATTTGGGAAATACTTCATCTGACAATTCGAAAGAAGAACAAACACGTAACTAAGTTAAGCACAGAGTTAGCAGAAGCAAGAGAGAAGTTAAGAAGAGCGGAGAGTAGATCAGGATCATCGTCGGAAGATGAGGATAATAACAAAGATAGAAATAGGGAAAAGCCATCGGAAGACGTTGTGGAAAGAATGGAAGAAAAGCTGGAAACAGCCCAAGCAGACCAGAAAAATTTGTTTCTTATCATTTTCCAGGTACCAAGACAACAATATTATTTACATTATTATAAAAATAATTGAAAACATAAAATAAGCTATACGAATGTTATTTTTCAGCGTTTTATAATGATTCTGTCAGAACATCTAGGACGTTGTGACACTGACGGTATAGATTATAATACTCATTGGTACAAATGGACTATAGGTAGATTACAGCAAGTGTTTTTAACTGTAAGTTCTGTTAAATAATAAGAATAAGTATTTTTCCTTGTATACGATTTTAACTTTCTTTATACTGCCTACAGCATCACGAACAAGTTCAAAAGTATTCATCGACGTTAGAGACTTTACTTTTTACGCCAGATCTGGACCCTCATATTCTGGACGTTTTCCATCAATTCGTTTCTCTACGAGCGTGAACATCATTTTTCACGGTAATCGTTTTCTTATGTAAAACGTACTTCAAATTAACAAAAAAAAAAAAATCAGAGATCTGATTTCTATTTTTTAAAACGGTTCTCATGATCATTGTTGAAGAGATTGTTATGACTTTTTATAATGTTACTTTTATAATGAGTTATAAAAATAAAAACAGAGGGAATTTTGCATTACAATTGTATTCTAAGGTGTAATCGTAAAGATTATTTGATTTCCGGGACAGTATATCGTGTAACATGTGACATAACATTATGTGTAAATGTTTAAACAACTTTGTATTACGATTTATTACACATTCATGTAAATATCGATATATTTATCCACCTTTAAGCATATTTCTTTTCAACAAATGTCGCAATATGCGTCATATGTAACAGTATGTAATGTAAATAAAAATTTGATGAACAAAACTATATTGATAATATTTATTGATTATTTAATTAGCATACATAGGTACGTTATTCAAGGTTATGTTGTTGATAATAGTACAGTAAAATAACTCATTGCAGTTTGAATAATCTAAAAATATAATCGACCATAAAATTACACATTCTGCAATTATTTGACATATATCGCGATAAAAAATTTTTTACCGCGAGAAACGTCTCCATCGTCATGGGTGCTAGTTTATAAGCTGTTATTTTACTAGGTTTCGAACTTCTTGCCAGCAAAAATTTATATAAACTGTGACACTTCTTAGGAAGTGTGTACCACATTACCTCACATCTAAATAAATATACAGCATCGATTAACGTTTGAAATGCAGCAATTAAAAAACATATGAAAAATTCTTACGCCGTGGCGTACACCTGTTCACTATGATTCACCAGTCTTTGTCCAGGAAGGCAAATCAAAAATATATGAACTGCTTGTGCGAACGTAAATGATCCGAATCTTATCATATCGCCTATATTACCTAGTTTCATTACAGTCTATACATAGAAAAGCTTTTATTTTCTACAGACAGGAATATACTTTCATTTAAATTTTATCAATACTTACTTCCACTCCTGTAATGCTAAGACAGATGATATTACAGAACAGTTGACTAAGTATGGACTTAGTGAATAATGATTCAAGAACACTTGAGTATCTATAACAAAATTAATCTTTATTCCTAGAAAAAAATTTAACATTATTTTACGTTAAGAATACCGACTCTATGGCATTTTGGTGTTCCTTTATACAGTTCAACAATTTCCTACAAACTTTCTTTTGCTCCCCTGGCAATAATTCTATATTTTTATATTTTTCAAGAATATAACTATCCTTCACATTTATTAAATTACCCGTATCCAAAATGTGTACCGTTTTCAATTGAGAACTAAGAAAACAAGAGGATACATGCAATAAAATATCGTGAAGTTTGCATATAATGAAAACATAGTCCTTACCATACAATTGCAAACAAAGCATAAGCATGTTGAGAGTACAACATGTAGGTAGTATCGCAAGTAGCAATTAAATTGGCAACTACAGCAGTTCCCATGTACGAATGAATGGATATATAATAAAAATATTGTTGGCTGTCCACGCCATAGTCGAGTTCGAATAAAAAGTTTCGCTCTTGCGAATAATTTGAGGATATAACGTCATCAATTATTAATGACATGGGCGGTAATAGTAAGTAGATTAAAAGTGTCATATAAACGTATGCTAAAACAAAAGTTCGGAAGATTTTTACTCTCGGAGACTTACATATGAAACAAAAAAAAGCCACCTTTTATAGTAACATAGCCTAAAAAATTTCAAATCCTATGCACTTACAAGTGTAATAAAGTGTAATTTTTTTTCCCTGTCTCTCGTAATATTTTAAAATCATGTTTTCTGGTTGATTCATATAATAGTTACAATTGTATTTGATAAACAAAAGCACATCTTTGATCTAGAAATAGGAAATAAATAATTAAGAAAAAAAAAGCAAGAAGAGAAAATTCACGTTCTGGAATTTCTGTGCAAATACGTTTTCGAAAGTCTCTTCATGCTTTCATCGTTGCGTATCAGTTTTAATTGCAACAAAAGAGAAACAAGTTGCTTTCATCTCGTGAAAATTATTCTCCGACTAATGATCGAAATGGAATTGAGTTTGAGAGATCGTAACCAACTTTGAATATTCATGGAGCGAACGAGACACGGAGGAAATATGTACCTTGTTCATGTTAAAAATCCCATTGAGGTACATCGTGAGGCTGAGGAAAATTGATATGATTGGTGGCATACACTCGATGACCACATCGTAGTCGACTCCCCATATTCTGTACAATCCTCTGAGCTATAAAATTAAAGAAATAAACAGAGTTTTCATTAACTTAAATAATTAAAAGAATTTTGTCCCATGCCAAATTATCGAACTTTTCGACCCGACTGTGAATATGTTAAAAATTACAACAGATACTATTTTTCATTAATGGTGGCCCTACTAATTTCATTTTAACGTAATCTTATTATAATTGCACCGTTTCTTTTTTCAAATAATAAAAATAAATGATAACACTTAAAACGTTCTTTATTTGAAGCTATTTTATTTTTTACTTCAACTTATTTTTAAAAAAGTTTAAAAAAATACAGTGTTAAAATACTTATTCGCGTTAATGTATCTCAAACATAAAATATTTCTCGAATGAAATCAGCAATTCGAACGTCATGTTCTTAGCTACGTTATGCATCGAGGAGATCCTCTGTAAGGGACCGGCTTACTTTAAAATGAAAATCGTTCCAACATGGGGAACGTTGCTTTCAACGGTTCGTTTAATATCAATCGATCATTTCGCTCATTAAATAAAACGTTCTTCGCCGAATGAATAAGAAAGAAAGAAGCGATAATCTCCTCTAATTATCTATCATTTCCTAGACATAGGCAAAGTTAGAGGAATAGGAGCTCGTAAGAACATTAAAACCACGGTTTCGTGCTTGATAAATGTAAAATGATGGAATGGTTTTATGGCTGCTGACTCGTTAATGATTTAATGAATGAATCTTTTGTCGATTCTCTTCATGTACAGCTTATCGATTCGTCTTCACTTTTTAGTTGTCGTTAGAGCGTACAAAGAAATTACGTACTCATAGTTAGCATGGACTTCTTCGAGCAACCTGCTTACTTATTGAACAAGCGTCTTCTGACAATCGTCGGGATATGGCCGTTCCAGAGCACCTCATCTAGATTGTTGAGACAAACCGTGATGCTGTTCTTTTGCTTCACCCTTTTGATAGCAGAGGTAATGAAAAAGTATCACATTTTATAATAATTTGTCATATGTTTTTGGATGGAAATATGATACTGTAAAAAAAAAAAAAACAGTATAAAATTTGCTGTTCGTGGTAGGAGGTTATGATCGATTGTGTTGCCAATTGATCGATGAGTTAAGAGATTCGACGTAATCCATGCCAGATCATCGCAGATCCGACCACATGATTGTTTGCGAATTTTTTTGTTGAAATGAATAATTTGCTCTTTATTAAATGATCCTTAATTTCAATGCTACCACCTTAAAAGCTACCAACTTGCAAATATTCAATACATTAGGGAATTACCTGGAAAATCTGTCAGTATACCTGTAAACGCATCGTAGTCTGCTACTTAATATATTTAGGCGTGTGGCCCTTTCAGAACAATCGAATCGTAATACAGGCGCTACTATATTATACTTACCGCTTCTTCTTAGAAAGTAGTCTTATAAGTCTTGGGATGACGAAGATAAGCCCTCATGTTGTGTAAAATCTCGTATATAACATTGTCATTCGAAATTTGTTTAAATTTTTTTAGCGAATCTATAAATATTTCGAATTTTCAAAATATTTAGAACGTTAGCTCACTTCAGTTTTCTCAATCAGCCTAAATGTTCAGAATTATCACAGAAATATAAAATTTTCGATTGACATCGCTATCATAGCAATAGCATAGTACACTAAAGTAAATTAGTCTTAAATAATGGCAGCGTATCATCCTCGAGTCGAGGGACCGTTTTCATAAATAAAATATTCATGGTTTAATGGTAGTCCCCTTAGTATAATACTAATTACTACTTTGATAATTCTTTAATGCAGTTCACTAGCATTTGTTCATTACAATTAACAAATATCAGCTACGGTAAGAACTAGTGCTCCTCAAAGCGTCGAGCTTAGAACGGTGAAGTACGATATGGCAGTCTGTGTAACCTAGAAAAGGAAGGGAAATTATTAAATACCCTCGACATATAATTAACACGTTGACTGTCCTTATATTGTTAAAAAATGACACTTTTCTAGTGTCATCTCAGCACAAGCTTGAAGTATCCTAATTTTCATGTGATCCCGCACTGTAGAAACCAATAACATCACTCTTTATATCACAATTAGATATACCTTAAGTGACTAGAGTCATTAAATTCGTCTATGTGTGAAATATACATATACAGCTCCATTTAAAAAAACGGTGATAACCTTGAAATGTTTTCACGTACAAAAAGTTAAATTACGCCAAAAAGTAGTAGTACAAATAAATACTTCAATTCTTGAATATTTTTTCGCATCATTAATATTTTTGATAATCTTCAATTGTCACATGTTTTATGTGCCTCATCCTGTATTTTACTTTACAAGTTATTCAGAATTGCTTATTTATTCATAAAGGACTGGTCAATGTGTTAATAGAGATATACGATGATTCATAATGATATATACCGACAGAAACGTTTCCATGTTCAGCGGTATTATCTTTAAAGCAATCAGTTCGCAAGGTTTTAAGGTGTTCATGATTAAGAATCGATACAGAACGTGCGATATCGAGTAGAACGTGTACCATAAGCAGTTTAATCTAAATATGATAAAAATGATCATTTGAAAGTTATTCGTTTCAATTTTAATTGTAAAAAAAACATATTTGCTCTTACACATCATAATACACTCTCTCGCTGAAATCCGTCAGCCTCTGTCCAGGGAGACAGAGCCAGAATAAATGTATGAACAGCCCTATCTCCCAAAGGATCAATCTTATCGACGTTTGAATTTCGTGCAGATTGATCAAAGCCTAGAAGAATCGTAAAATGATGAGCAGTAAAAATTAATAAAAATCATCCCAATTTAATTTTACGACTATAATTACTTGAACCCCGTTGATGCTCAAGCTGATGATATTTAACATGAGTACAATGAACAAACATTCAGAGAATACTGCATGAAGAAGTTTCGTGTACCTGAAGAAAGATATAACAGTGTAACTATAACTGAACAAAATAATCTAAAATAAAAAATAAACATGAATAATTTCAGAGAAATCTTTTTGCCACGCTCACTCTATAGCTCTTTTGTGTTCCTTGATACCAAGAACGAGTCTCTGATAAATTTTCTTCTGTTCTGACAACGTATAACATCGGTTCTTGTACTGTTCAAAATCATCGTCCTTTAGTAAACCTTTCGAATCTAAACAATGCGCCCCTTTTAAGCAATATCTGTGGAAATAGTGTGTAAATTAAATGTCTGGACAATTCAGAATGATAGGGGTAATACACTTGCCCCGTAACTGCGAATAAAGCGCAGCCATGTTGGACCAGAACAATGTACATTGTGTCGTGTACGACAGTTTGAAGCAGAAGAAGTACTGTCGAGGCGTAACAATGAGCTGTAATCAGGTAAAAATATTTTTCACTGTCGATGTGGTACTCCACTGGGTATAGAGTCTGTCTGGGTTCGGTCCGGTTTTTATTCAATTCCTCGAAGATGACCACGGCAATCGAAAGTGTGAAATACATTGTCGCCGATATGCAGACGTAAACTATAGAGAAGTGAAGAAGAAACTTGATAATTTGAAAGTTAATGTTCAAAATGTTTAAATATTAATTTGAAGTTTAATTTGTTAACACAGCTTAAGAATTCCAAGTGTCCTTTTTTTAGAATAAAAAACATCGACCTTGCTGGCAATTATAATTACTAAATGGAAAGAAAAGGAGAACATGACTTTCACCTGAAAATCTCAAGCTATATGAACTGTGTTAATCGCTGGAATTTCGGTCGCGAAAGTTAAAAAGAAAATTCATCGAATATTCGACGTCAGACGTATGTTTTTAATAACACAAAATACCAATTGAACTCAATAAATGGCGTTGTTTTACCCACATATGTACACCAAAGAGTTACGACGTCCCTTTATCGCGACACTGTACAATACATTGTACTCCGGAAGATTTATTAGTCGTTCGTAATCGTGTTTAATGAACTTGAATAGTTTTATGAACTGAAACACGATGAGAATATTCAGCCGGAGTTGCATCACTTTCCTATATTTATCATTTAACCCTTCCGTATCCGCGGAAAAGATATCTCGCGTACTAATTTTTACCTCGACTCTTTGGACGAGATTTCTCGCGTCTTAATGACAAGACACGAGATATCTCGTCCAAGATATCTCTCGTCTAAAAAGTGGAATGTGTGAAAATTAGTTCGTAAAATATCTCGTACATTGATACGAAAGGATTAAGAATATATTTACCCCTTTCTTTCGAAGTAGACTATTATATTGGAATATCATCGGTATGATCACGGTTAACAAGGAGGACATGCAGCCAAACGAAACGTCTTTATCCACACCCCATGTCTCGATCAACTTGAGTGCCTGAAGTATAATGTAAATTACATCTTTGAAGAAGTTCTACGATTGATAATTAAAGTGAGAGAAAGAGAGAAAGAGAGGTAGAGAGAGTGAGAGAGAGAGAGAGAGAGAGAGAGAGTGAAAGAGTGATCGTTTCCTCCATTTAGAAAATTTTTGACAACAATTCCAAGCAGAATTTGTGATTGATATTGCATTAAAGCTCTAACGAAGAAATTATTAATACGAGAACAAAGATATTAGCAGGACGATGGTGCTAAAGCATATCCAACTGCCCGTGCAATTCAGGGAGCTTTGCTCACGATACTCCAACGAAGTGGTCGTACGATGACACTAGTCTTTCTTTCCCTCGCGTGTCTTTCCACTTCATTTTCAACGGTGCTTTGCTTTCAGTGTACTGTAATCAAGTTGCTGGCTACCGTCGATAAGTCGCGAATACGATATCAGTCGCATGATTGAGGCCACAGTTAAACGGCGTAAACGTTTCTACGATAAGAATGAATTAACCATGTGATGAATTATGATCAGACGCATTTTCTTCGATTCACTGTATTAATAGTGAACGCTATATACTATCGTTCTAGTAGAAATCGTTTTAAAAGGAATTACCGGTGAATCGATAGCAATTTACTTGTTCATATGCTTTTAGACGTAAAGTCAAGCATTCTAACGCATTATGCAATTTTTATCAAGCGTATATACTTCTTTTGGATTATATATATGATCTTCGACCTGAAATACTTTGAACGACATAAGCATTTTTCCTGGCTGTCGCGTTTTCTCGTCACTTCCGATGTAAATACATCCTGTCGAAGAAAAAAGGTCCGTGAGTATGTGTTTGAAGAGAGAAATGCAAATTACACGGTTAAACGCACTTACGTATTCACCTCTATCGCAACATTTTAAGAGGCTCTTTTAAGTTCTTGAAATATGTATTTCTCAATTTTTTTTTCGCTTCTTGCTTTGCAGATATTGCAGGAAGAAGTTCTCTCAAATCTTGTCGAAGGTGCAATAAAGGGATATCGTAAACAGAATAAAGAATCGTATTATTTCATCATATATTCAAAATATTGAGAGAATGGATTTTTTCGATCAACCTACGTTTTCGCTAAATAAGTTCCTGGCTGTTTTATTTGGAACCTGGCCCTTCCAGAGCATAACACAAACAGTCGTGAGAAATATATTAGTGAGCATCGGTATTATTAGTATTATAATACCAGAGGTAAATCATTTATGCAGTTAAAAAGCAATGTTTTCTTCAATTTTTACGAATAATTGTATTTATAAGTATTTGTGGTTCATTTCGTTTATGAGTAACGCCATTTTGGAACAATTGTTATAAATAATTGTTCTAAATATTAGAAAGGAGTTGAAAGATCGATCCTCGATCTATCGAAGTATTAATCGTTTTAATATCATAGATCTAATAAGTAATCGACAACATTAAGGTAACAATTGAAATTCGCACCATTCTAAATGATCAAATTGTCAAATTCCAAGCAGATTCCTTTTTGTTTCAAATCATATGCAAACTTTACACGCTTATACGCTTGTATGTATGTAGATGTAGTAGCGATAGATAGCATCGTATATCAACTTCATGTTACACAACGAGTTAATTTTTGTGATCTTATTGTAGTTGTTTATCAATGCTATACAATCAATTTACTTGTTTACATTTTGTAAAATTTTCTACTTCTATTTGAAGTGTAACACAATACAGCGAAGTATATCTATGGTAAATGGCTTCTGAGGGATAGCCCTGTTTCTGTGTTCGAGGACGGGGACAATTTCGAAAACCTCAAGGATCGTTGAAAAATGAAGAAAATCGGTAAGTGAAAAATAAGATATATGTAAAACAATATGATGATAAAATAATGTTTCTCGATACGTTTAAAGTTGCCGCTAAATTAGTTCCTCCGCACGGACGTTAGGTTGTGCTAAGAAACAAGGGACTTTTTTTTCTACATTGGCGCCTATAACGGCTTCCACTCATCGTATACCCTTCGTGGTTGTGATTGTCGCGATGCGTATAGTTTATGCGAGATACACACAAATAATCGGTGCGTCCAGCGATTATCGGTGGAAAAAAATAATATCGGTGTCTCGTTTATCGTGAAGTTTTTATTGATACAATTTTTCCCGTGCAGGGGCGACCTTCTTTCTCGCCGTTATTGGCTGTGAGCCCCGTGTGTGCCGTAATCATGAATAAGAGGATCGTCAGCGCGAAACTATTGGAATATCATGAACATAGTAACAGTGTAATTTAGAAATGGAAAATTAAATTAAGGCATAACAGTGGACAAATGATTTTTATACTTCGTTAGTTATCGTGCAATAGATCGGCTGACTGTTGTTGCGTGTCTTGAACGTGCAGCGAAACCGTTTCCGAACGCAGAGCTCAGCATGGTGATACGGTAAATAGTCCATCGTTTCTGGATGCCTAGGTTAATTAACGTTGTTTGTACATTGCGATTCCTTTACAATCCCGATTGTATTTCGATCAACTTCTCTATTTCTTTTTCTTCCAAATCGATCGAATTCTTGAGGATTTTTCAGCTTGCCGTTCAACGATAAATGTTTACATTATTAGTTTTTCGTTAGATATAGAATGCCATCTAAATAATATTTTTTCGAAGAATAAATTCCCTCGACAGAGTTTACATGTTCCTTCCTGACGTTTTTCCATAGGTTACAATGTTGAACATGATGTAGTACCAATTCAAAATTTGTTTATTATCAATTATTGTGTATCGTGGCGATTATATATATAAGTACATATAACGCTTTGATCATGAAAAAAGATATGGATAAAGTTAATATTGATGGAATAAATGAATTAATACATATATCGTTTTTTCAATGAATATATATTTTATTTGGAGTACAATTGAGCACAATAAATATTTTTATGTTTCACGAAAAGCGTCTTGTTATTTTTTCCAAAATGAACACAAGTGTGTGTGATAGTAATAAATGTGTAATTGAGGATGTTTTAATGTATATATATTTAATAGTTATAAAATTATGGTTGTAATTTATGTTGTTTTTATACAAAATCAAATTAAGAAGATTTAGCATAAGAGCAAGAACATTTAAATGTATTATTAAATTTGTGTTACATTATTGTGGAGCATAAAATGATATGGAATTAACTAGAAGTATTTAGATTTAAGTTTCAATTACATATACACTGTAATTAAATAGTATTTTTAAAAAAGTATTTAATTTCTTCAAGTGAAAAGCATGTATCATTTGAATAAATATTTAATCTATTATGCATGCATCAACTACGAGTTATAGTAATATGTCATGTAATCTATACCTTGTACATATTGATATAATTGATGGGTGCAATATTTTGATAAAAATGAATACTTAGATAAGATAAAAAATCAACTGTTTAATCAATGCAATGAAAGCAAGAATAGGTATATCAATTGAATAGTTTCATGTTTGTTTTCTCAAAAAACATGTTACCTTCTTTATTTTTTGCTTGTAATATTTGTTGCTCTAATTTACATAAATATTTGTAACAAGTCAATTTTATTGTAAGGATATATTGCTGTATTTAAAAAAAATATATTTTAGAAAATATGTAAGCCATATGTCAGGCATATATTTATTTATAGGAACAGACAGTTTTTCTTACAGAGTAATATCAATATGCGATGTTGCACTTATATGTAATTATTTAAAAAATAAATTTATTTTCACTTAATATAATATATCAAAATATAATGAGTATCCTTTCTGAGTTATTCACAATTATAGGACCACTCATCTTTACTTAATTAAAGAAGTTAAAGATCAATTTCAAACTCTCGCTAAAATTAGGAGAATGCTAAAATATATAACAGTTTAGCAGTTATCATTACACCGAATGTTTCTTATTGCAGATTATAATTACCAATTCACAGCATCCCATGTTGCACTTGCTCATGTTTGCTCACCTTCGCAAAGATACTTAAGACTGTCTGTCCTTATGAGTATCTTTTGAAGTACAGTGGAAGTAGTAATCTGTAAATTTTACTCAAAGGAGGATGCCAGTAACTAAACGTATTCCATGCCCTTCGCGGTAAGTAAGTGGTTTACGTATTACATACTCTAGGACAAGAATAAAAATCAGAGATCTACAAATAGGTGACTTTAACATTCTTTCCTTATGTTAACTTTCAAACCTTTCTTTTTCTGGTTCAATTATATAATCATTCTTAGGAAGGTTTCTTCTTTATAATAATCAATATGAAAGTAGCAAGTATATTTCTACACAATTGAAGTATATACTGTAATGTACTTAAAAAAAGAAAAAAAAGAACAAATTGGTAACTACTCTGTAATATTTAGTACTTTAATACATAATAAATCTATCCTCTGAATTGCAATGATTATGTTACTGACATCCACCTTTAAATCACTTGTAATATAATATTATTTGTGTATCTATGTTTTATAATTTGTAAAAAAATAATCAAATACAAACAAAACCAGATACTTCCACCATATAAAAATATTCATTAGGTTTAAGAATATAAAAAATTATTCAACATATAAAGAGATATGGGTATTGTGTCATATACATATGTAATTTGACAAGAAATAAACAAGGCAAAGGTGGCAGAAATAATATTTATCTTATTCCTTCTCTAAATATTTTCAGTCTTTTGTAACAAAATCATTATATACAGTATGATACTATGGATGAACTATAATAACAAAATTCAGTCACTCTTTTTGCCACTAATTATTCAATTGTACTCTTTCAGATCTGACGGTGGTAGCAGTGAAAGTCCATTACTTGTGGAAGAAGGAGAAACAGTTGGTGCACCTCACAGTCCACGCAGCAAACATAATCACAGTCATTCACATGCTAATCCCCATAGGTCCCATAGCTACCGCCATGAAAAACCAAAACAGCTAGTAAAATATGGAGAGCTAGTTATTCTTGGGTAGAAAATCAATTTTTTTCTACTATATCATTTAATAGAAATATCCATCAACAAAATTATAAATTAAATTATTTTTTCAGATACAATGGATTCCTCCCACCAGGAGACAGAGGAAGGAGAAGGAGTAAGTTTGTTCTATTTAAGAGGCCTGTACCAAATGGCGTGATAGTGGAATATACCGAGGATGAAGGAACTGATATGTTTCAGGTAACTTAAACATTATTTAACTTGCTCATATTATCTCTATAATAATTGTATTAATTTATTCATAAATAATACAGGTTGGACGTTCTTCCGAATCTCCTATTGACTTCGTCGTTATGGACACATGTGCAGGCGGTAGTGACGGTTCTAACGAAGGACGTGTTGCTCAGAGCACAATTAGCAGGTTTGCCTGTCGGATTCTAGCTGACCGGTCAGATCCTAGAATCGCAAGAATATACGCGGCAGGTTTTGATAGTTCGAGAAATATCTTCTTAGGGGTAAGACAGTTCATAAAAATTTTTGATTTCTCTCTATTACTGTTTAATAATAGAACGGATTGTTTTAGGAAAAAGCAACCAAGTGGCAAGAAAATCGTGAAATCGATGGACTTACGACAAATGGCGTTTTAATAATGCATCCACGAGGTCAATTCTGCGGCGGTGAGGCACAGTGTGGCTTCTGGAGGGAAGTCAGCGTGGGTGGTGGAGTTTTCTCGCTAAGGGAAAGTCGAAGTGCCCAACAAAAAGGAAACGTAGTAGAGGATGAAAATAATATTTTGCAAGATGGCACTCTGATTGACCTTTGTGGTGCTACGTTACTTTGGAGATCAGCCGAAGGCCTAGCAAAATCGCCGGTAAATATGAGATTTGTAACTTTTCGATCTTCCTTAAAAAGTTGAAAGTCATTGTTTGTGTTTTCATAGACGAAACATGATTTAGAAGAACTAGTTGATGCGATAAACGCCGGAAGACCACAGTGCCCAGTCGGTTTAAATACGTTAGTCATACCACGTAAAGCCGCTGCCGATTCTACACAACAGCAGCCGTACGTGTATTTGAAATGTGGACATGTACAAGGGCTCCATGATTGGGGTCAGGAAAAAGATAAAGCTACGAGAAGATGTCCAATGTGTCTAGTAGCTGGTTCAGTAGTTAAACTTTCTATGGGAATAGAGCCTGCATTTTACGTTGATTGTGGCCCACCTACTTATGCTTTTAGGCCTTGTGGACATATGGCTACAGAAAAAACTGTTAAGTTAGTATCAAGTATATTGCAATTATTTATACTTGTATTAAAAGGTATTTATGAGATCGGTATTTTCGGGTTGCAGATATTGGGAAAAAGTTGCAATTCCACATGGTACAAATGGTTACATTGCAATTTGTCCATTCTGCGCAGTCCCTCTCGAAGGAACACCAGGATACGTAAAATTGATTTTCCAAGATAATGTAGATTGAGGTTCGTTTATTATAAGGTCGTGAGTATGTGTAGAAATCATTAACTTCTTATAAAATGCAAGGACTATTAAAAATTAATAAAATGTAAATAATCTTAATACGAATATATAAACAAAGTTCTGTCTTCTTCCCTTGAATATAAATTTAAGTAAAACTTTTGTATGTACAAATAGCTCTGCAATAATTATTATGTACATGGCTCTTGAAATAAATATCCCTTCTTAAACAGTATTACTTATATATATATATATTTTTTTTTACATATAAATTATTTTTATCATTTATCTACTGTTTTATAAAAAGAATTTTTGTTTTTATGCGATTTTAATTTTTTAATTAAAAGTAAGGTTGTGAGAAAATGCATGGTTACAGTGTTTGAAACAATAATTATTTAAACGTATATATTTTCGAACATACCTTCATTTGTTTTATGGTCATATAATAATCACATAAGATCAATGTGTAATCATATTATAAATATGTAACATCTCCAAATATTATGGAGTTACATCTGAACTATTCTTATGTACACGAGATAATAGTAACTAGATTTAAAAGTATAATCAGTATATCAAGATCAAGTAGAATAAGTGTATCAGTATATTAACATCTAATAAATTCAATCCTGTTTCTTTACATCCACAGGAGAGAATATATGCCTAGTTTTACACAAAGATATTTCGAAATATATTGGTGTTTTCGACAAGGTGTGACGGACAAATATACAAATTTGTTCTTTTTCTTTTAATATTCAACAACAAAAATCTCTATTTGAAAAAATGATGTTCAGCGAGCACGATTCTTTGTGTTTCCCTTTTTCTTCTGCTTTACATGTTTAATGTGCACAAATAAGCACGTGAGAATTTCATACGAAGAAAAAATGATTGAGCATAATTAGAAATGATAATTAATTTTATCTTTTTCGATCGTTGGACCCACTACGACGTGAACGGGATCGACGACTTCGGCTACTACTGCGCGAACGTTTCGATCTGAAACAAAAAATCATACAGAAAAAAATCACCTATGATACTATGTGACTCTAATCATACTTGATCTGTCTACAGATTACAATATTGCACCGTTTCGAATATATGCAATAACATTACACTATGCAGACTTTTTACACTACTTTTTTCTCTCAATCAACTGGAACCAACCTTTTTCCACGACTGCGGCTTCGAGAACGCGACTTTCTTCTGTCCCTGTCTCTGCGCTCGCGATCTCGATCCCTTTCGCGATCACGGTCGCGATCGCGATCGCGTTCACGATCACGGTCCCGATCGCGTTCACGGTCACGATCACGATCTTTGTCTCTGTAACCTAATCCTCCGCGTCTACCATCGCGATCTCTGTCGCGATCGTCTCGATCTCTGTCTCTGCGTCTATCCAGCAACGACTCTCGTTTCTCTTTACGTCTCTCCTCAACGGTTTTTTGTAATTCTGCCAACTTCTCGCGTATCTTGATGAATCCAAGATGCAACTTCCCGCCGAAATGATCAGCCAATCGACGATCGTTATCGTGAATGCCAAGATACGCGCTGCAAACCTCGCAGACTCGAAGTTTTTGCTGTTGGTAACTAGACGCTGGCATACTGTTACGATATTCCTGTTCAGCTTCATTCTTCTTCTTTCTTAATTCGTCTATCTCACCCATAAGCTTCATGGACTCCTCCACGAAGCCCTCTTCGCCAAGTTGCTCGGCTTTCGCTAATTTTTTACCAATCTCCTCGGCGAGAACATGAACATTGTTTGCCTTAGCCGCCACCTCGGCGCTGAGCTCTTCTTGCGTCTCCGCAAGTCGTTGCTTCGCCTGTTCTGTACGGCGGTCGCAGTCGGCGATAAAATTTTGTAAATGTTCCATAGCCTTCAAATATAAGAAAATTTTTTATAAATTATAAAATAAATTACAAAATAAAAATTAAGAATTAAATAACAAATCATATACTCACATCAATATCGTAAAAATGGTCCTTCTTCTTTTGCGCAGCCTCATAGTCAGCCCGTAAGGCCAAGTCGTGAATCTGGGGGCATTCTCCCAGGTCCATGCGCTGCGATTCACAAATCATCCAATATTAGCTCAATATATGATCCCTCCCGACTTGTTTTCTTTTGTAATCTTATTTAACGAGAACAAGGTTTCTCAACTGGCTGTTCCGTAAACAGGAAACTAAACTGGTAAATACGATAATCAAATAAATAATTTAAGACTAATGAACGCAATAACGACAGAAGTTAGAAAACCCTAACTGTCCAGAAATATATACGGTCTAAAGATGCTTTCATTATTATAACTTTATTTTTCAACACTTTTCTGGTACAGATACACGTGCTTACAAGGTAATTATATATACATGTATATATGTACATTCAATAAATAAATATATGTGGACGTACTTATTTCTCCGTATATATATGCACGTATATTAAAAATGCAGATAAATATTTTGTTTTGTTCACTTACAGAGTGGCAACACCTCTCCGCCTGACACGACAATGCGATGGTAATGAAGCTACAATCAGCACACACCTTAAGTTCATATGTTCAATGGTCTATGAAACAACTTACAGCCTAATAGGTTTTATTATACTATTTACGGATAGGGCACGAGTTGCCTTATGTGAATTCAATTCTAGACGATTTAGAAAACGAGTTCAATACGTACATCCAATGGCTGAAGAGAAATTTTTCTAACAGAACTGGCGCGCTGTACAAGTTCCCCTTAAATAAATGTCTCTCTCACTGCTTCATGCCACTTCTGACTCTTTTTTTGTTTCACGGATATTTTATTGTATTGCAAATTGCCAAAATAAAATAATTAATACGCGGTTTCCCTTTCGATTTTAAAGATTTTCACTTTCATTTTCAAATAAAACGGAGATTTAAAATTAATTCTAATGAATGCATGTAATTTAGTACGCAACGACCGAAAGGAATGCTAGTACACGTTAAGGAAGTACGCATCGGAATTACTTTCGACAATCGTTCGACTCTACACACGGTCCTCCCTAATGGTACACACATTCGAAATGAAAGAATGAAAGAAGAACTAGAATATGTCGTATCTGGTCTCGAATGTCACAAAACTAATATACAGTGAAATCTCGATCGAACATTTCTCTAATCGATAAATCGATAGGTCACATAATATCGAAAAGTTCAATTGAAATGGCGCATTTTCATGAAATAACCAATCGAAGTTTCATTGCATATCAATTCATTAAAACAAACGAGTTCAGGATCGTCAAGAAAATATTAAAAATTTCGAGACTCAATCTCGTAAGAAATTTAATTTTCTTGGCAATTCGCATGGTCTTTTTTTTACTTACAGATCACTGCTTCATTTCCTGTACCCATTTTATCTCCGAGGATGAATACGATTTTCACACATACTTTCAAAGTAAACTTGATTTCTACCTGCCGTAAACGGCATTATTAGTAAGAAGCGACAATTAAGACATCGTCTCATGAATCAGCAATGGCGCTACTCACCAACTTTTACACAGGCCATTTCGGGGTCTCGGAATTAATATTCGACACTCAGCCTCGCCACCGTTGACCGGTAGAGGGGCTGAGGTAACCGCCCGCCTTTATATATATTATTAATCAAATTAATATACCTAGTACTTGAATTATGTTAAGAGATAATCAAATTGTAGAATTGTAATACGTACGTCCTCTTCGCTTTTCAGTACTTACAGTAACGCGCATGTGAGAGCGACAAGTACAACACGACATATGAGCGGACAATACTCGCAACAATATTGTACAATGGTTCTGATTGGAATTGCTTTTTCCAGAGACTCTGGAAATAGAACTGTAGGTACATTGACATTAGTGAACTTGTATATTCGTCATTCTCGCGAGTATTTGCCAGAAGTATATTTCGTTTAAAAAAATTTCTTTTATTGTCAAATTAATCTTTGAACACTTCGTTTTATTTATTTACGTTTTTCTTTCTCTTTTCCTATAATTTTAAATAGCTGTTTTCAATTCTACCGCAGTAAAACCTGAGCGTAAGAGATATACAGAAGGGTGCTTGCTAACTGCAATAAGAGACGCCCCCCTATGCACCGAATGCTAGGTTGCAAGTCTCTTTTAACGACTCGATTTCACTCTTTCGTTTTACTCTTTCGAAATGCTGAACATATTTTACTATTTTCGAACGATGTGGTTTCTTAAACGTAAAAAACAATTAAAGTATATTTCTTTCTATATTTTGCTTTTGATTAAATCACCAAATGAAGAAAGAGGCAAATAAGAATTAGTGAGAAATTTATCAGTTCCCTACTACGTGGTACAATAAACTTTATACGTACACTCTATACGTTGCATATTTTATGCAAAAATCAATCTGAATTTAAGTGTCTGTATTGAAATCGACAAATTAGATAGCGGAAACATTTCTGGTCCCCGTATAAAAAAAGACGACATTATGCGTAGCAATATGCCAACCACTAAAAAATGTACTCAAAGTTGCTTGAAGGTAAATATAATTGTAACGCGAGCTAAAAATGCAGTACTCATTAAATTACATATTTACTGCACTTTTTTCATGGAAATTTGCTCGAAGATTTAGCTACACAGAAAAGATTCAAAATGTCGCCTTACTGCAAGTAGTTGGCTATGGTTAAAGTAATCGAACAAAAAAAATTCAATCCTTTTTAATTTTTTTAACAAACACCCTTGGACCAATTCGCACAAGATGACAAAGAAATGCGCGAAGCAATACTAAATGTGAGCGGTATTACGCTATCGTATGAAAATCATGTTCTTAGTGTAATCATAGAACATTTGCGTCTATTTCAACCTTATGGTTATGTCGTTCACGATTTCCTGTACTTATCATTGTCCCGCGATCGTAAGTGGCCATTATCGTAAGAGTAGCTTCTGTTTCGATACATTTCAGAGTACCACAAAGAAAAGAAATGGGATAAATTTGAAAATTATTAACATACTTTTGATGACATTTCAATCACATAAATTATTTAATTTGTATGTGTTCATTTTACTTATTTTAAAATTATAC
>NW_017100397.1:874844-875146 GCF_001263275.1 Habropoda laboriosa | reverse complement strand
ATTGGCTGTACACAGAAAAACTAACTTTGTGCTGTTTCATTGTTTGATATAATATATAACATTGATCAGACCAATTGGCACTGACGTAAGAAAGCACTATGCACAATGTATTTTATGTTTATTTCTTATGATGCATAAAATTATAAAAAACTAATTATGCATATAAATACATAAAAAGAGAGTTGTAAGTGTATATGTGTGTTTAACATAAAATAGCATATATGGCAATAGAGTTTCATCTTCATATACATCTGTTTAAATATAGGTTTTGATTTGTAAAACTGTTTCAAGAAACCAGACAA
>NW_017100397.1:865722-874805 GCF_001263275.1 Habropoda laboriosa | reverse complement strand
TTTTACAATTTAAATGAAATAATAAAAAAAAATATAAAAACAATAAAATAATTTTACTTCAGTAGGTTTATATTAATATGCAATGATGAACTAGGATCAGTGCATAACACTTTTTTCATATTCAGAAATGAATTTATGACACTTGAAAACATACAACATGGTAAAATCAACAAGATTATCAATTGTATTAAAACTAAGCAGCTTTGAAAAAACTTACATAATATCAATTGATAAAATATTAAAGCTATTGTCATGTACACAGTATAGAAAATTGTATCTTTCTCTTGTTATTATACTTAAAATTTTCAGTATAATAAACATATCCCCAACAGTGTGCACATAATATACATATATTCGTTATATTCTTATTACATAAAATGTATAAAATATTTCGTTTTTCTAATACATGTATACCTATTCACAGATGTGGTTGTATGTTACTTAACATTTTACATGTAAATATAAATATTTACTTAATTCTGTAAGTCTACAATTCTGCTACTGTTCCTCTCTAAGTTTCTTCATTTTTTAACTTTTATTTAAGTGAGATATGATACTAACTGAACAATGCCACTACTAGGTTTTTCACAAAAAATATATAATTATTACAATTTATGCATAATTAGTAAGAATATACACTATAGTTGATGCAATCCCAAAAAGCTAATCAAATTTAATGATGAAATATGTACCTAAAGCTATATAAGCCATGTATATGTAAACTGACATTTATGTAATAATAATTGCATTTCTTATTCTTTTTGTTATAAATCACCTTTACTATTCATTAATATAAAAAAAAATGCCTTTAACACATTCCAAACGCAGACAACAATTCTTTTTCTTAATATTAATAAAAAATTCAGTTAACACATTTTGTTATCTAAGTCTTGTTTGTAATGAGTTAAAAACATGTTAAAAGCAGTGTTACATGTGACTGTTGATAAAATATTGCTATCTTGCAACATACAAAAAAAAAAGAAAAAAGAACTCAAGAAAAAAGCAAAATGAGTTTACTAAGAAAATGAAAGCAGTTGAATCGTGTAACCAGAGTAGACAGAAAAAAATGCAAAAGTAACAACAAAAGATTGAACAATGACATTGAAATATACTGATGTCTGATTGCTCTCTGTATTAATGTGAAGAAGAATCAAAAAGGGGATACAAAATGCTCTACTTTAGCGCAAAAGTGCCAATGGTATGTCATCAATATTCAATATGTGGTAACTGAAGTAAACTCACTGTTGATGATAGGATTTCATGTGGACAGCATGCCAGCAAAAAACTCTTGCAGACCTTTGGATCGGAGTACTTCACTTGAAATTTGTTATTTTCACCTGAAATAGTGATATATTCGTAAAAAGTAATATTCCAAAATCAAATGAGTGTACATATAATGGTAAGGTGTAGGCCACCATCTTGTATTTTTGACGAGATATCAGGTAATTGTAAATAGTAATGCTACGGGAAGTGTTCAAGCCTTTCCGTGAAGCTATAATACGTACCATTCCGTCCAGTTCCCATCAACTGGTCAAGCATAGCTCGCATTTGGTCGTGAGCAGTCATTTTTGTGAGAAAGTGCAATATTTCAGATGCACTGTCAAAAATGGGGGAGAACAATCAGCCACGCCGCCAGCCTTCGAGTTTCGAGTTATTGTCCAACTCGTATTTATCGATCAGAGTATCGTACACCACTAATCGTGTGCGCGTGATTCGCACAGGTCGTTCTAGAAAATATATAAAACTTCCAAGCATACGACACTGTGACCAATAGCGTTTCAGATCTTATACTTACGCTTAGAAAATGCATTTCATTGGTCGTTACTTTATTAGTGAATTTATAATTTAATCTTTGTTTCCAGGTATATTAAAAATACAATTTATCTTCTCTAAAATCTTCCTTAAGCTCCCATAAAATTATTTATATTTCATATATTTTTAAGACTTTTGTAAAGTATACATTTGTATAATTTTAAGTTGGTAATAGGGTAAATAATTTTCAACGTTTTTTATAAAGAAAATACAATAAAAGAGCTAAATAAATATGTAAACGGTATAAATCATGACAAATTTTAACGAATATAAAATGATTTCATGTTTACTGTATCCTGTGTCATAGACAATAAGTAAAATACTAAGTAACAGAACGCACAAGCTACAATTAGATATAAAGACGTGTCAGTACAAATGTTATGCATTTCATCTTTTCAAGTGATCGTTTATGGGCATTGTGAATCTAGGGAGTTCAATTAGCTATATATTCAGTGTACTAGTAACCCTACTGCGCGTGTGTAATACGCGCCGGGGGTGGTTAGTCGATGGTTTGGTGTAAGAACGTGAAAAATTGCAATTTTGAGCAAGATCCCTTTGATATCGTTCGTGTAATTTGCATCTGGAGGGGCGATATCGCGTGTTCATTTTTTTTTCACTGACCATTTTTCGGGAAACGACGTTAGGATAGGCGGCAACTGCGAGAACCCATTATAGAACTGCAGCGTACGATACGCACGCGGTGTCTAAAAATGGCGAAGGTGTTTCGCGCGGTGACAGTATCGACTTTGTCAAACAATGGACAGTCAACAGCGAAATTTAACAAGCCGGTCACGCTCAATATCAACTATGATCCGCAGGGTCTCAGTGTTGAGTTCCTTGCAGGTACTCACTTATAGATAAATCATCATTTACGAATTATGTTAGCGTCGTCACGGACTGCACAACATAACCATACTCAAACGAGCGTTTATAGTTGCTGTTTTTTTTAATTAAAACTTGACGACAATTTCTAATATGTTACAGTGACAATATTTTTGTAAATAATTCTCTAATTTTGTACAGAAAGAAACAAAAAAAGGGAAGGAACTTTTCTTTTGTTGCAAATTATCCGTTAATTTGATATGACTTATTTGCACATTTACGGTGCGATTTTTTCGTTATGTAGATATTATCTTTGTTTTTATACGACTTTGTAATAAATAAATTTTGATAGTTTTTTTGTGATATTATGAATTTCACTTTTTTACGTTTCCGTTTACGAGAAAGAAGATTCGTACTTTATGATCTTTGTACTTGTTTATTATCTGAAGGTCAATCCTTGACATAATTAAAATATTTTTTTCTATTCTTTAACAATATGTTATTTTTTTAACGAATAAAGAATTTTTTGAACACAAAAAGAGAAAGCATTTTTCTTTTAATTTATACTTGATGGTAAATTGCATATCTTTTTGTATGTTATAACAGGAGACCCAAATGGTAGGGATAAAGCAACATTATTAGAATTTCCAGTGACTCCTAGTACTGAGTGTTCTAGAGTTTCATCTAGAAGTTATGTATTCACACTTGATACAGATAGTTTGCTTGTAACATTTGCTAATGAAACAGGTGAGCTGATAACAGAATATTGTAGGATATTTAAATAAATTTCATTGATCAAAAAATGAAAATCTATTGTACTACTAATAAATGATTTTTCAGATTTTAGAAATTTTCATTCACAAATATTAAAATTGAAGAATGGAAAGGGTATATCTGCATTTAATGAAAGGACTGAAGAATCCTCAGCCATGCAATACTTTCAGTTCTATGGCTACCTCTCCCAGCAACAAAATATGATGCAGGACTACATTAGGACTAGTACATACCAGCGAGCAATTCTGGGAAATCTATCTGATTTTAAAGATAAAGTTGTGCTTGATGTAGGTGCAGGTTCTGGTATATTATCATTCTTTGCAGTCCAAGCAGGTGCAAAGAAGGTGTATGCTGTAGAAGCAAGTAATATGGCAAATCATGCAGAACTATTAGTTGCTGCTAATAATTTATCAGATAAGATTATTGTAATAGCTGGTAAAATAGAAGAAATTGATTTACCTGAAATAGTAGACTGCATAGTGAGTGAGCCCATGGGTTACATGTTGTATAATGAAAGAATGCTTGAAACTTATCTTCACGCGAAAAAGTGGTTAGTTCCAGGTGAATATTTTCGAATTATTTTTTATTTTATTTTTGTTTTCATCAATTGCTGTGATAACAATTAAATAATTATCAAACAGGTGGAAGAATGTTTCCCTCACGAGGAGATCTTCACATAGCTCCGTTTTCCGACGAAAATCTTTACATGGAACAATTTAATAAGGCTAACTTTTGGTACCAAACATGTTTCCACGGTGTAGATCTCTCAGCAATGAGAAACAACGCGATCAAAGAGTACTTTAGGCAACCAATCGTTGATACGTTTGATATAAGAATTTGTATGGCTAAATCTATCAGGCATATTGTAGACTTTCAAACTGCTAATGAGACTGATTTACATAAAATAGGTGAAACTTTGTGCATTATATCTGATTTTCATGTTCAAGATTTTTTTAACATATACATTACATTATTACTTTATACATTCTTTAGAAATTGATGTCGATTTTCATATATTGGAAAGTGGCACTTGTCATGGCCTTGCATTCTGGTTCGACGTTGCATTTATCGGATCGACGCAACAGGTTTGGTTAAGTACAGCTCCCACAGAACCTCTAACCCATTGGTATCAAGTTCGTTGCCTTTTGGAAAATCCTTTGTTCTGTAAAAGTGGTCAGCTGTTGTCTGGAAAGGTCATTCTCGTTGCGAACAAAAGGTAAAGCAATACAGTCATAACGATAATTCACAAAGCTTTCAAAATGCTTGTTAATATGAAATGCACATATACGTGTATATGTGTATATATATAACCTCATATAATACTTGTTTCAGACAATCGTACGATGTGACAATAGATCTGAAGCTAGAAGGAACGAATATGGAAAGCAGTAGTAACACTTTGGATTTGAAAAATCCGTACTTCCGATACACAGGTGCAGCAGCGCAGCCTCCTCCCGGTTTAAATAATACCTCACCCAGTGAGTCCTATTGGACGACATTAGATGCCCAAGGCGCAAGGCAAGCAGTAAATATGGTCAATGGAATGTCAGTGAATGGCTTGGGAGAAGTTTCTATGGATGCAACTGCAGCGGTGAATCCCAGTAATTTACTTGCAATAGGTAAAAATATAATATAAAAAGTTGTAAAAATATTTCACCTATTGGGATTGCATCTTACCTCTTACTTACGTTTTATCCAGGTGGTCAGCCAAATATTCATCCTGGATCAATTTCGAGCACAGGAAGGGGACGAGTAGGAGGTACAGCGACGAGTACGCAAGCAGCGCAATTAATAGGTGGCGGAATCACTCCAAACATGTTCACGTCTCCCGCTACGGTAAGTGTAAAGATTCCTAATCAGATTTTGTGCGAGCTACACTCAATGTCCGGTATCACAATGTACCGATATGTGTAACATGCACCATATACTCGTACCTATGTGTGCGTGAACATCTGCACCAAAAATATGCACAAAATAGCTCGCTACATTCATAATCTAAAAGCGAAAGGATACTAAAGTGTACGCCTGCCTGCGTGTCTTTCGCGCTACAGCTTGGTGTTACTTTCCAGCAATCGCTGGTCCTTGGCAATACTTCACATTATCCAGTGAATCCCAGCTTGATGATCGGGGATTATGTGACACCTGGTAACGGCATATCGTCTCAAACGTATCGACAATGATCAATGGTGAAATCATTTTGTACCGAGTATTCCCATACGGCGAAACATTTGAACGATCAGCGCCATAGCGCTGGAAGTAGTGGAGACACCAGCAACAACGCTAAACAGAGCCGCAAGTTGGTGTTCAGTTCTCCAGCAAGCAAGTTACGACTCTCATCCGCTGTTCGTATATTAAACGCGGTTAACTTGGCCAATTTAAATACGAACGTTGGCCACGTTAACGCTAACAACAACACCAGCAATAACAATAACAACTTCGCTTATTTTAACAAAGTTATTATTGGTTCTGGGTTCGGATTCGGATGGAGCGCTAGAAGAAATAAGTCACAATGGGAAGCACGTTGGAGGAGAGTGCGAACCGTCCTCTCGTAGTTGTCATTTATTTCTATATCTCGATTAGCCGATTTTTATTATTTAATTGAGGTCCCGTCGAAGATTTGATCTTCCAAATCGAAGTGCATGCTTGCCAAATGTACCCGAGAAAAAGTAATATTTTTTAACGACAATACAGTTTAACTATACGTGCGTAATGTTCCACGCGGCACACATAACACATACACACACACACACACACTATATATTTTACAGGGTTCTGATCTACTAAAGCATCCGTTTGTACGCCAAGATCGAATTTATATCGGTCGATAATCGATAAGTTGCGAAATCATTTCTTCTCTTGATTTTTGTTCTTCAATGTATTTCTTGAAGTTTCTCAGTATCGGATCGATTGATCGCGTTGATCCGACGAATTAGAACGTTTCAAACGATGTATACAGGCTGGATTGGTTCTCGAACTTAAGCGATTTTTTACTACAACGTTTAGAGATATATAGCGTGTAATGATGTTCCGAGTATTTCGGGAAGAAAAAAAGTGCAAAAAGCAATAATTCGTTAGGGATACGATATGGAGAGCACTCTGTGGCATTGCCTGTTATCCGCTTTTCTTACTGAAGTGGTTACGTTCAAACGCATCCTCCCTTCCACTTTTTTCCACTGAAACGTTTACGAAAGAAAAAGAAAAAATAAATTCCATAAAAATTCCGTAAAGTATGTCCATCTTGTTAATTTGTATCTATTATTTTTATTTTTTAATAAGTAACATTTTTGTTGATTATTTATGATTCAGAGGAAAAAGCAAATTGTATATAATTAACTACGTAAAAAAATCGATCGACCCGATGGTATAATTTACAATTAAAAAAAAAAAAAAGAATATATTCCAATAAAACGATGATAAATTATGTTGCGATTCATATATAGCTGATTTACTGTATTGTATTATTGCAATGTACAGACACTAGAATAGCATGTACAGGCACAATTTCAAATTTGTGACGTTTGTATTACATATCGGCCTTTGGTCAAATAGGATTAATTCTATACTTTTAATGTACTTCTATTATAGTAGAATTCTACCGCCTATATATGTCTCATACTGATTAGTCGTTTCATTGAGTAACCAAATTTTTTTGTCGAAAATGAAAAAAAGTGGATTTTGTTAAGTTAAAAAAAATGTTACAACCTATATAATACTCCAGTATTTATATATTTAGAAAATAGGAAAAATATTAAAAAGTCGACGACGCGTAAAAGAAATAAATACATCACGTCATCTTTTTTTTTTTACAATAATTTTCAAGCCTACACGTACACTTTACATACTTTTTCATGCGATAATAAAGTGTAAATTACAAACAAGGTCCATTTGTTTCGTTTTCTGATTATAAACAAATTTTGTTACGCGATGAAATAAAATTAAGAAGAACATTTTTTATAGCCTTGAGATAAACAAATGACTTATTTAATTCTACTGAATGACTAAGAGTGTATTTCTAAATTAAAAGAAAATACAGCTGATCTTCTGATAATGGGGTATTCTTGTGATATTTGTAGAGACAAAGTAAACACGTGTCAACACGATTTTTTATTATGTACAAAGATTTTTTTATGACTACCTGGTGATATAAAGTAGTAAAATCTTTTGACGCATTTATGAGAACAAAAAACCAAGTAAGATATTTCTTTTTATACAAAAAAATGAAACTTATAAAAACTACTCATTTTTTTGTACTTCATCCTTGTTTTAGGTAATCTGTAATATTCGTTTTGACACAACTAGATTCTACACAATATTTTGGTAATTTTAAATTTCGCCATTATCAGAGAATTACCTGTCCTTCAAGTAATTGTACATATAATATTCTTAATTTTTACAAGTTGATTATACGTTCAGATCTCGGTGTAACGCTTAAGTCTCATTAGTTCCTAAGGAGTGCTCTTTATTTGTTATCTGCACAAACTTCCTTTTCATTTTAAGAAATGCTTCTTTTTGATACCCAGTCTTGTGTACCTTGAAAAGTACTTTCAAGCTTAAGAAACCGGTAGACACTGTATATCGTTCTCCCATAGCAGGGAATCATTTGATTTAATGATAACATGTAATTTTTAGGTATCAACGATGTAAACATATTTTTTACTTGAACATTTGTTTCATTGATTTACTACTATTAACATTACAAAGGGTTTCCTTTTTCAATGAGCTAACTACTAAACATGTAAATAATTTGCTATAGTATTCTTTGACATTCACTTAAGGAATGTTTATAGTTCTACAAAATGGAGTATATAATTTTTTTAGTGTACGTATTTAGTATTTGAGATGACTTTGACTGCAGGCATTCCACAAGTGCTGATAACATTATACAATTCGTAACTCTATATAAAACAAGAACATGCCTCTTCCTCTCTCTCTCTCTCTCTCTCTCTCTCCCCTCTCTCTTTCTCTCCCCCCTCTCTCTTTCTCTCTCTCGCCAGCTCGCTCGTTCGCTCCTCTCTCTCTTTCTATCTCTGTTTTTTCAAAGAGAACTGAAAACATTAAAAGCAATATTTAGAATCGAACGCGTACAAAAGTATTAGTTACCGTTTGAATTTTAAGTTTCAATAGGAGAGACAAAAGATTGAGTAAAACTAAGCATACCTTTCTGATATTTTTCTAGATATTGCTTTCAGTGTTAGCGTGTGGTACTTTCGAGTGTATGCCTTTTCCTTGTTCTTTTCTCTTTTTTTCGTTTTAGAAAATTTTTAACGACTGAAAGATACAAAATATCTCAGGTAGCCAAGTGAGTTTTGAAAGATACTGTTTGTACATTTTTCTCCACTTTTTTAAATTCTGCGCTGGGGTATAGAAAATTTATGATTACAAGTGAAAGAAAAAACAAAATAAGTTCTCCCTTTTAGGGTGCACACTCTTCATTGAATTGAACTTGATGAATTGCTTTATGTCAAGAAACAAAATACACTGCAATATGATGATAAAGAATGTACACATAGTAATTTAAATAGTAATTACAAGACCTTTGCGTACTGAACAATTTATTTTACTCAATGATGTCATTTCTGATATTGTTTATTACGATTTACAATAATGTTCTCCTATAATGTGTGATACATGAAGAGTTATTAAGAGATGTAGAGAGTATTAAGTATCAATCCATT
>NW_017100397.1:861825-865594 GCF_001263275.1 Habropoda laboriosa | reverse complement strand
ATTTAGTTTCTTTTTTATACATTAAAATTTTTAAAAGTAATCAAAACACCCTCATTTCAATATCATTGCAAGGTAGTCATTCTGTTCTATTTAAGCATAATTTTTTATTCATTATCCATTCCAGATATAAAAGAAAATTGTGTACTTAGATTGTTTCTTTACATTTCTAAAAATTTAATATCAAAAGTTTTTATTCAAATGTCAAACTTTTTTCTCATTAATTGTGGCTTTAATTTAAATAGATATTTTCTTGTTTTTGATTGAAAGTTATACAAATTTTTACATTTATAAGAAAATATATAAACAATAATTGATAGTTTAGAGTTTACTGTAATTTGTTAACAATAAGTAACCAGTACTTGTACATAAGCTCAAAAGTTGCATTGTTTTTGAGAGATCTGCATTATGCTTCATTTACTTTAGACTGATTAAGGAAAAAAAAAATGAAAAGAGAACGCGAAAGAGATTATTAAGTACCCTTCAATTAAGAAGTTAGACGACACTAGGATCCCCAACAAGGAAATGCTCAGCTTTGTACAGTGCATACATAAATATATGAATTTGTGTATGCATACACACACGTGATATATACAGTTTGCCTATGTCTTTTTTATGTATCATGTCTATATGTATAAAAGGATCATGTTTTACACGTGCGACAGTCGCAAAAAGTTGCTTATACACAGACACATACATACATATACACACTCGTGCATTGTACTTCGAGAACAGAACTTCGATTATTTTACATTTAGTGCATTGACAATTATCCTGTAATTATTCTCAGGTAAACAAAAATGCCATAAAGTTCGATATGTACGGTGTGGATCGATTTCCCTGAAGGGCCAAGGAAATCATCGAATAGAATAGAAATCAAACTGAACATTGATATGCGTTATACTGATACATCATAGCATTTATAAGCTCCATCTAAATGATACATCGAGGAGGAATTGTACACAAAATATATGATTGACTGCGTACATTAAATGAACAATCGAGAACTGAAGGAAATTAAATCTGAAAAAAGAAGAATGGATGTAATTTGACTCAATAATCGATTTTTACTGATCCGTTCGATATAAACATTTGATATTACAATGAATCATATTTGATTTTAATTTTATTGGAATCTTTAATATAATTTCAGAAATTTTTCTGTAATTACCATTAGATATATTATTTTAATTTAAAATTTTGTGATGGAATTACAAGTATTTGTAAGGATTGATATACCGATAAATTGTTCTTTAATTCCTGTACAACATATCCCTGGAGAATATATAAATATATACTCGACTTTCTTAAGATTTTGGTTGAACAGGATAGAAAGTAAGCACAATATTTAAATAAGAAGCGTATCATGTTAGATCGAGTTCGCCTAGTATTTGCAATCTACTTATTTGTAAAGTATTAATATTTGTATTCTGCCAACGTTTCTACGGACGAACGAAGAACAAGATTTCTCAGATTGTTTCACCTTGAATCTGAGATTAAGTTGAAATAAACTTATTTACTTCAATATTAGAACGAAATTTATTTATTTAAACAATTTACGTGCCGCAGAAATTAATATCCCAATTTTTTAAATTTTTATCAAAAGTATACCTACAATTTTCCACGTTATTTATTTCGCGCCTTTTTTGAAGTCGAGTTTTTCATGGATCGATACGTCGAATCGTTAATTCAAAATTTTTCATATGGTGCTAACTTCAGAGTAAACATGTTTCAGTATCACCACTGATATAAACTCCGAAGTGTTCTGTTTAACGTGACACGTGTTATAATTCGGAATGGTTTAAAAAAAAAATTAATCTTTAAAGTGTGGCTGTTAAAAAGTTCAATAATACTGCCATGTATTAATATGTATGATTAAAATGATTGGCGTAATAAATAAATGTCTTCGATTAAGTGTATATTAATTTAAATGACTTATCAGTGTCCACTGTGTAAAAAATTATTTTAATTTTTTGTGCAACGTCATTTGTAAGTTCTGGTTTCATTTAATTTTCGCTTTTCATCGATGAAATGGCGAATCAATCCTTGGTTAAAGTTGTTCAATGCACACAAAAGATTTCGATACCATTAGTTTGTTTAAGTGTCATAACATTATTTATTTATTTGAACCGCATACAACCCCATTATTACGTTGATGAAGTTTTCCATGTACCCCAGACATTGCAGTATTGTGCAGGTAATTTCACACAGGTACGTTTTTATTTCTAATTAATTTTTATTTTCTGTAAAATATTATAAGGTTCCTTCGATTTAAAAAATAAATTTCTTTCTGAACTAAAAGAGATTTAAAATATGCTCGCGTACAGTGCAAAGAATTATTTGAGGGATATATTATTTTCAGTGGGATCCAAAAATTACTACTTTACCTGGGTTATATCTAATTGCAACTGTGATATTGTCACCCCTAAAACTCTGTAATATTTTTTATTTGAGATGCATAAATTTGCTTGGAACATTTCTTAATTTTTATCTTTCTCTTATTATACTTAAACAAATTTCAATAACTCATTGGATGCAAAGGTGGAATGGTTGGAAGAAACTTGTTATGGCTTATAACATTATGTTCTTTCCACCATTATTTTTCTGGCATTTCTTATATTATACAGATGTTATATCTGTTAATGCAATATTACTAATGTTATTATTACATTTACATAAAAAATTTACAATCGCAGCTTTTGTAGGTATGTATAAAAAGCAATGTAATTTAATTTGTTATACAGATGAAATTATAATTAATGTTGTACAGGTCTTTTGTCTGTGATAATTCGCCAAACAAACATTATTTGGGTTGCATTTGTTACTGTGGAACGTATATTTGATTTGCTAGATCTTAAAATAAAGAAATCAATGTCACGTGAACAATATAGTTCTATTATTTATTTAAGAGTGAGTAAATTATTATCATAAAGAAAATTGAATTATTTAGTTTATATCACATTTACAGTATTGTGCACCTTTTAGCTGTTATGGAAGAAGATTGTAGAAGAAATATGCCATGGATGGACATCGCTTATAAAATTTATCCTTCAATTATGTATTCAATTGTTTCCATATGGTGTAGTATGTTTAACATTTGTTGCCTTTATTATTTGGAACAAAGGAATTGTAGTTGGAGATAAAACAGCCCATGTTCCCACTATTCATATCCCTCAACTATTATATTTTTCTGCTTTTCTGTTTTGTTTCTCATGGCCATACATGATTGTTAATTGGAAGGATTATTTTAAATTTATAAGTAAACATTGGATTTTTACAGGCTGCATTTTAGTACTTTTAACTGTAATAGTTCATTTTAATACTCTTGTTCATCCATATGTATTAGCTGACAATAGGCATTATGTGTTTTACTTTTGGAATAAGTTTATGGGAAGGTACAGGTTGTTCAAATATTTATTAGTACCCTTATACTCATTCACCTTGTACACAATGTTTCATGGAATCAAACATTTAAGATTTATAACACAGATCAATTACATTCTTATGATTTCTGCAGTACTCATTCCTCAGTTACTAATAGAACCACGTTATTTTATTATGCCATATATACTTTATCGTTTTTTAATTGAGAAACCAAAAACATGGCAAATTATAGCAGAATCCATAACCATATTGATTGTGAATTTTCTGCAATTCTATATTTTCGCAAATAAAGTCTTTTATTGGAGAAATCAACTTCATCCTCAAAGAATTTCCTGGTGACTTCTAGAATAGTCAAACTTTATAGTTATAAATGTGATTTCTTTAATAA
>NW_017100397.1:837919-861800 GCF_001263275.1 Habropoda laboriosa | reverse complement strand
AATGTAACGTAGCAGTGTATGCGTAGAGCATTTATAAAATGGAAATATATAACAATACTATGATTTGGAGGAAGTTTTTTATGTTGTCATTTATAATTCGTCAATTACTTTCACGCTTTTCCACATTAGGCGAACATTCACAGAATATTTTCTGTAGTACTTAAATATTTAATAACAAACAGGAAAATTTGAGATTCAGAAGAAAACAGTCTCAGATATTTTGCAAACACCGTTGTATGAAGATTCTTATAAGCTTTTTCAAAAATATTGTATTTTAATATGAGTTATAGATCACTCAAAGCGTGTAAAGCGACGAATAAATATATAATAAATAGACATACAAACATTATTACAAATAGTAAAATTGGCCGTTAAATGCGATGAGGCACAATGAATCATATGCTCTTTATGCAGCTCTAAGAAACAAGAGCCAAAAGACACTTTTTGTAGTGGCCGGAACAATCACCCTGTAAAATTAACTCAAGCAGTAGATACGTCTATTTATAAACAAAGATATTTTTCTACTGAATATACTAACGGATATAAAGTCTTCCAATGATTCATTATAATGCTCTCTGAATACTTCTTTGATCTCCCCCATATCCACCTCGCAACGAGTAACAACCAGTCTAATCAAACGATCGTCGTCTGTGCCAAGACCCTTCATGCTCTTGTATAATTGTTCAGCGAAGAAACCGGGTCTATTTATCACGCACTTCACTGTTATAGAATTTGTTTAATGTTAATATATTATTATTAATTTTAAATTGTCATGTACTAATTACCATACATACCAATTGCCAGAAGGCCTTTCTTAATATCACCCGAGAACTCGTTCTCGATAGCAATCTCAATAGCGTGCCCGGTTATATTCTCGTATTCTTGGAATATCTGTCTCAATTGTGGCACGTTTCTTTGAACGAGAATTGCGTTGAACGTTGATTCATCAGTTCCAAAACGGAGTTCACCTAAAAAAAATTGAAAATAATTATCTAGTATATTTGAATGATGTCATAATTGTTTTACATAGGAAACTACGTACCGGCTCTAAGAAGTTCTTTAGCATCCTCTATCGCAGCTGCCGGATCTACGTCGAATGACTCATCTCTGTTGGCACAACATAACGATACCATTAACCGTTTGAAGTTTCCCGATGTGTCATTTCTCAAGTCATCCTCCAATGATCTTCCATATACTAAATAAAGTTGGAATTCCCAATAAAATGATAATACACATCATAAATCATTAACGTAAGAGGAACGTACTTGCTTCGTAAGCCTGTTTAATTATACGAATCTCGTGATTAGACATGGTGCACAGAACTTCGATAAGGACGCATTCGTCGGTACCGATACCGGACATTGCGTCATGCAATTCTTTGGCATAAAACTGTGGTAATGGCATCATCATAGCAAGAACTAATTTTTCGAAGTTGCCCGAAGTTTCGGACTTCAAATCTTTTATCAAATCCTGCGCAAAAGAAACTTCAATCAATCTTTTTCTGTACTTTTCATTGAACTTAAACTTTTATTTACCTTTCCATATAATGTTTTAAATTGAACGGCAATTTCTTGGCGTTGTAGATTGCTACGGTTGGCAAGCACATTAATGATAGCCTTCTCATCTGTACCAAAACCTTTCATTGCCTTCCTTAAAACTTCGGCATCTGCTCTGGCATCAAACTCTCCATATGGTACAACTGTTGGGGACAACTATATTACAAACAAACAATCATTCATGTATATTTTTAATAAACGAGCAACTATTTAGGCATAGCAGGTGTTTTGTACAATGCAGCTTTTTACACATCTTTCTTTTATCTCACCTTAGGCGCAAACTGATTTCTCCGGGGGGCTGGGGCTGGGTGAGGTTGATAAGGAGTACCTCCATGTGGAGAATAAAATCTTGCACCCTGCCCCCCAGAATAGCTTTCACCTTGAAAGGGGCCTGAATTATTTGAGTAAGTATTAGAAGTGGAGGTGTAAGGAGAAGGTCTATTAAAACATTCTTTTTCATCTGGTGCAGTCTGAAGATTTGGGTACAAATCAAAATTTTGCTGTTGTGGATATGCAGAATGTTGACCAGAATACAATTGCTGTGTTAGCTGAGGTGGATAGGAGGAAGTAGATTGTACCATAGGTTGAGGAGAAGCTCCTGGTGCTGGAGGAGGACACTGGCCAGGCATAGGATGGCTGGGTTGCATTGGATAAGGTGTTGAAGGGTAAAGAGAATAAGGCTGTGGCATTCCAAAAGATACTGCTGGAGCATTTGTAAAACCTAAGTTGCCACTTTGAGGATAAGGTGAAGCACTGGGGGCAGAGGCAGCACCAGGGGCAGAAGGTGTACCAGGTGGAGCCCCAAACGATGTTGGTGGTGGTGCATGTCCCGGAAACTGAACGACTGGTGGTCCCTTTGATACCCAGGTGCAAAATTAAAAACAATAGAATCACACTTTTTTTGCACACCTTCTAATTAACAAATCTCTCTACTTTATTACATCATAAAGATATGAATCAAACAACGACAAAAAAAAAAACAATATTTAGAAAAAATAATTGTACTCACTTGATAACCGTAACTCATTGTGTTCGTTTCGTTGAAAAAATCACTGAGCGCAAAAATCTGTAATTAACGAATGTTTATTCTAATTAAGTAAAAGAAAAGGGTGTTTCGTTGGCACTTTGACGAGTGTAATAATAAAAAACGATGTGAAAAAGAAAACAATATGATTGGAGACGCCCAACAAAAGATAACAGAGTAAATTGTATATTTGCGCATTAGTTATGAAACAATGACAAACAATTGTGTTGGTCTAAGCTTTATACCAAACTCTATTCACATCGTCGATCAAATTTTAGAGCTTACCTAAGCTTTCACGGAACCGTGTTCTATAGATATTGGTAGATTTTACTTCCAAAATGTGTGCGTAACTACACTTCAAGTAAAAGCAGATGTCACGAATCCAAGTTTAAGTGAAACCTTCTTTCGGCGGAAGCTGCAGTAGGAAACGATAAAGAATAGTCGTTTACCGGTTGCTGACGTCACGTTTTGCTGACGTAAATGTGTGTCGAGACAAATTGCTAAGTTCGAAGTGCGCATGTGCAGCACAATGGCGGTAATATTAAACGGAACTCAAACATTTCGAAACAGAACTACACTCTGTTCAAAATAAAAGTAACCTCGCTCTCGGACCGATTTTCGTCTGTTCTGTGCAGTTCCCACTACTACCTACCGATGTGATGCATTTAGCCGGACAAAATAAAAATATCAATATTTAGGGAACGATCTAAATCATTTAAATTCTTAAAAGACATTGTAAAGTACCTAATTTTATTAGAATCATCTTAATTGCTAGGGTAAATAATGCTGTGTATGTATTCAGTCATAAACTTGGTATAGGTTTCTGTGACGCAAAATATCTGAGCAGTAGTTTGTGAATATTGATTAAATGTTAAGAAATTTTCATATTTAGTGTAAAATATTGAAATTGAAAATATCTCTTCAACGAATAGTTTGTCTGCATTAAAAATAATTTCTTTAAAACTTTCGAAAGTACTTGTACCTATTTATACGCTCGCCACTGTTCGCACTAATTCAAAGGTGAAACTTTTTTATTTTGACCTTTTTTTAATTAAACTGGTAGTAACGTATTTATGAAATATTTCTGATTAAAATGATAATATATATAATTTGGATTATATTTAGGTATTTACTCATTACTTATTATTATTTATCAAGTAAGCAAATATGCTCCAAATTATATCGTGTTTGGTATCATTTTAATCAGAAAAATGTGACAAATATGTTGGTAAAAATTTCATTCGTTACAAATTAAAAATAAGAAAGTTTGATTTTTGAGTTAAAGGTCTCAGCTTATTCGTTTGTCCTCAACTACTGTAATACAGAGAACGTTCCAGAAAAAATATTAAAGATTTTCAGAGATAAAATTATGTATTGCAGCTACAAACTTACTGAAAGATGGGCGGGAAGCAATCCGACAAAAGAACAATTTTTAACGCATAGAGTGTCGCATGATTAGAAAAAGAAATAAAATTTGAAGAATTACAAAACGGTATGGAAGAAAATCAGAATAGATCTTCAAATTCTTTATGTGGTCGTAAGAAATATTCTTTTAACGATAGCAGCAATAAGACCAAAAAGAGAACAATACAAAAGTAAATAGAGAATTAATTATATCACCGTGTATATGAAAGCGTCACGCCTGGAACAGTAGACGGAGAGCGTAGCAGAGGGTAAGACGGAAAAAAACGTAGGTGGTAAGTGTCCCATGCGCGAAGCGAGGTTACTCTTATTTTGGACAGAGTGTAGCTGTACAAAGATGTATTTTTTTTTTTAATTTTATTTCACCATGGTAAAGATTAAACGTATTGTTCACTTTGTATGATCATTAAAGTCATTTATACCAACGCACACACGAACGTGATTCGCACAAAGCTAGCGTCATCTAACAACAAGTTATTGCTTTCACGATATATCTTCGCTTAGAGTATGGGCGAAACGCAGAATACGACGGATCCGAACTCGGCGCTTAATAATTTACAGAATGTGCCCGTAAACTTTTTTTTTTTTTTTCACAAAATTATGTGCACGTGTCGACGAACTGTCGCTATAATATAAGTATGTTATAGGTATTAATTTGTAAGGATTAAATTGTCAATGTCGAGTGTTTGAGAAAATTAAAAAAAAAAGAAGACATTTTCGTCTGTTCTGCTGATTCAACGAAGAAGACGTTTACAATTCTGTGTTCGACATAGTCATAATACATTTTTCATTTTAATGCGTATTTTAACGTTGTTTGACTAGAAGATAATACATCGAATGCGCATGGCCTTCGAACTATTCTTCTCGAGCAACAAGGGCGGAAATATTTAACCTCTTGGATCGACTTTCGATAATTAAAAATCTCTGTCGCTCAGAGACTTAATCCTATATCACTTGCGTTACTTTGGTAATCAATGTTGCATATATTAAGATACAGCTTGAAAAGGTCTGCTATAGTTTTAAAATAGCTTTCTAGTCTTTGCGTTTAATATACCTTGACTTTCATCGTTAATCATCTAAGAATTGAACGAACGACATTTTCTTTCATATTCTTATTGGAGACCTTTTGAAACGTTTCGTTATATTTCATTTATTTCTCCTACCTACGCATGCATTCGATATGAATTTACGTTCGACGACTAAAGTCCTTTCTGTCGCACGAACTATATAACAATTGTTATTATTTTTTACGAAATTCACGAAGTCCATGAAAAACCGGCACGTCTAATATCTTTAAGCACCAATGTTTCATTTCTTTTCTGTTCTTTTTTGTTCATTCATGACTGGCTATTTCATAATACATTATAATACGCACATATAAACAATCATAAACTGAGCAAGACATAATATAAATGACTAAGAGTAAAGGAATGACTAACATAAGGATCCTAACTATAAGTATTTAACAGAATCATGTTTGACATAAACATTAAAATAATTTCAAATTCGTGTACATTTAAATAAATGCCATCTCGCAAAAAATAACTCTCGTTCGTTGTCTAATACAGGATAGAATTATTGCACTGCAAGGGTAACGTAGTCTAAAACAATATTTTGTACAGGATGTTCCAAAATTATTTGTCGTGATTTTTGGAGATAATTCTATAACTTCCGATCAGTGGAGATCTGTGAATTGATCTTGAGCATGATTTTCAAGGTCAAATATTTTTGCATGCACCATATTCTACTCATCGCGAGAACAAAATGTGTCAAAAGAATCATGGGTCGCAACTCAACCGCTCTCTTGAAAAATAATGTTATATTTTCAATAATTTTGTTGCAATAGATGGCATGAAACAACAAATTAAAAGGAGCTATTTAAATGTGAGTGCTGAAGAAATGAATAATATAATGAAAAATGTAAAAAACCGCATAAGAAAGTGTTTAGAATGTAATGGTGGAACGTTTGAGCATTTGTTGTAAATGTTAAAAAAATGTTAAATATTTCGAAAAGTATCGAGTTTTTCATGATTTTACTTTCATACTTTTTTATTCAGAATAGCACGAGGCATCAATTCATGTCAAAATTCGTAGGCTTCTTCCATTTTAAAAACAAGTGCAATTGCATTTTGCAACTGTACCGATGCACTCCTCTACAAATTTTTTCTATCTTCAATAGAAACAGAGTTATAAGCTGCCCTGTATGTGTAATACTCACGCAAAAATTGAAAAATTTTTGTAGTTTTATTTTAATATTCTATTGTGTAGTTTTGAAATAAATATTGTTTGTTTGCACTTTGTGTATCTAGGCTCCCACCGATCCGAAGAATCACGATAGAATCACCTCCCAAAGCCATCACAAATAATTTTTGAACACCCTATACAATGATAAGTATAAAAGGTAACTTTCATTCATCCTATTCTATCGAAGACAATAAACGCTATTTACTGTATGGCTCTTTGAAAAGAAAATATATCTATTGGTCATACATCAGACTTAGGGTACACAGAGACAAAGAATAATTATTTTGCAAAGCGAAACAGAAGATAATGCAAGACATGGTACTAAACAGTAACGTCTTTTTCCATTACAGTTTTCTTATTTCTTATGCGTAATATCCTCGCTTTCAACCGAATCATTCATCCCATATTAATTGGTCATTGGCCTACAACAATACGTACTAATCATTGTAACAACTAAAAACCTAATATAAAAAATAACTATTAACGCTATGCTATACAGAGCCATACTTTTGCAAAGAAGTTAGATTAGATTTTATTTTGAACTTGCTTTCAGAAAAAGACTGTACATTATTCCAAATTTATTGATCCCTCAATGTCACAGTAATCTTCACAATTTCAACATTGTACGGAAATGTGACCTTGAGGCGCCAAATGATTTTAAACAAGCTATAGAACCATCCTCGCACTTTTTTGAGAACTAATAAAAACGAGAAAGAAAAAAATAATCACTACGCCGACCGTACTTTACAATACTTCAGGCACTGAATCACTTTTTGTTTTGTCATACTTATGAATGATTAAAATCAAATCGAACTCGAAGAGAATGCAGTAGCAAATACTTTCAACATCATACTATCTGCTGTTTCAATTTAACCAGGTTCGTTTCACCGTACAGTTTCATGTTTAGCGGCGCGCTAGGTTCGTTCTTCTTCGTCTGTGTGTGCCACGCGAGCACCCTGGTGCAATTATCAGCCAAGAACTCGATGTCCTTTGGCTCAAACGGCACCAAACTTTTCAGAAAACCGTCCTCTTCGTAACCAGCCTTGAATGGCATGGTAGCGTTTGGCCTCTGGAGTAGGAACTTCACGCTCACAGCGAAACCTGCCATATCGACTGGGAACTTTCTACCGGCAATCCAACCGTCGTAAAATCCAACAAATTTACCATTCTTAATGATAGGTGAACTTAAACCAAATTTCGTGCACAGGCCCACGGGGAACATGGAGACGCGTTTCGTCTTGCGTATCTGAAATATATAATCTTTATGTGAGTTTAAACAATCTAATGACATTCAATGAGAGATCGTGATCAGAGTGGAACGTATATGTCTGACTTGAATACTCAAACAAAAATTAATCACAATTTAGTATCCATTACAGACGCGAGGATAAATAACAACTTAAAAGAAAATAATAATAATTCGGTCACGAAGGGGTTAAGCAAAAAGATCGAACAGAGTTATCATAATATAGAGCAAAAAATTTATATGTGTTTATTTTAATACCTCATCAAATAGGGCTATATCGTACGTATTGTCATCGTCGGCGAAATAAAAAACGCCGTTTGTCGCGTTCGCCCTGATCCACTGTAAGCCACGGTTCCTATTAGACACGCCTCGTGGTTTGGCACCCTTTTTCTGCTTGTACTTCTCGGGCATCGGGGCTGCAAGCAAGGGAAGGTACAAAAGCATGTGTGACACGTCCAATATAAATTAGCTCGCGCCAAAGGCTGACACGATTGCCCGGTTCGGGAGAGACCGCGCTCCACGGTTACATATTTAAATGCGGGCAGCCGGCCGGCAAAATCAATAAAACGCTTTTTCATCGGGACCTTTGCGGCCGTTCCAATTAATCCACCGTCCGAGAACAGATCATCGATCAACGAAATTAATTTTCACCGAAACATTTTTACACCGTAACTCGTGTAAAGGCTTAGTTTTGATGCTTTTCGAGAGTTCGAAAATTGGCTCCTTTTATGGGCTGGGGTATAACGTGTGTCGAACCCGTGACCTGTTTGAATTTATACATGCGTTCATCTCTGGAATACACACGCACGCGCGCGAAATTTTTGTTTATTTTTTTCGTATTACAAAATTATTTGTATTTAACACTTTCACACTTTACTCAATTTTAATGAGTAATACGGTAGTCCAAGTGTTAAATCTACTAAATAAAGAAAATTTTAACGATGAAACCATTTTACCTATTCTGCCAAAAATTGTCCCAAGAATCAAGAAATCATCCATGATTTACCAGTAAGATGCTCAAACTTGAGTCCCGTTCGCTCCAGAAGCCTTGTGACTTGTTTGGTGGTGACGGTCGCGTCCTCGATAACGAGCCAGTGAACATTCTTCACCAGCATCAAAGTGTGCGACATCCTGGTGAGTTCTGGAATCTGTTCCGGTCTGCGATACGTCGGTGTGATTATATACAGCGGTTCTAGCGTTTCGTTGAACTTAATCAATAGCTTCTGTTCTCTCGACAATTCATTTTTAGCTGGTGGTTCTAAGCGTTGCACGATCTTCGAATTGTTCTCGGACAATTCAAGGATATTCTTGTGCAAATGATTCACCAGCTCCTGCACCAACATCGACGCCGTGTCTGGACTTAGCCCATTCGCTTCTTGAACCCTGCGCACGACACTTTTGATCTACAAATAGAAAGAGAACGTTTCAAAGAAGTCGACATGGCTGAATAGAGGTAAAGAAGATTTGATCTCTTAATGCTTTACCATTTCAGTGTTGAAGTCAGTCAACTGATCGAATCCCACGCCAGTGGACAAATGATACTGGTAAAACACCACGAACACACCTATCAAGACTATCATCCCCATTTTCATGGATGGCCTCATCATACCAAGACCTGGAATTACAGTTTCATTTTAATACATAGAATAGATTTTACAGAAAACAATGTTCTATTAGCTTCAGAGACTTGCGATATAAGGCTAGAGAATTGCAGAGGAAGAGAAATGTACCATCAAGTTACTCAAAAGATCTCCGTTGCGAGGCAATTAACGTGAGAAAACCTCGGTCTGGCGAATTATCATTGTAAAATTCATTAGTCACATTGGACCGTGAGATCAAGGTAGCGAACTCACATCGGTACGCAAGAAACCCTCTTGATCGACGTGATAACGACAATGTAATATTCAATTAAGACCGAACGGACGGACTAGCGACAATGAGTTCACAACTTTTTGTGTATTTCTTATGACATGTCGTCCCATCTACGATATACCCTTAACCTATCGTTACCAATCAAAAAATAGACTCGCGTTCCAACACACATGACGACTGACGAACTATAATTGATAAAAGCGATAATAGAGAGACACTATTAGATATTCTTATCGAGCATTTTGGCTAAGGTAGTTTCGTTTCAATCGTCATGCAGTTACAAATAAATAGTCACACGTCACACAACCAAGATATTCTTATTTAAACACATGTTATCCTATTCTATCAGCATATACTTCGAACAAGCTTCGCTGACCTTAACCTGTCGAACCAGCACCGGCATTATCCGGTATGTAATTCGAATATAATTTTCGAAATCGAGTCAGCGCGCCGGAACAATGTTAATCTTTCTAATAATTGAAGATAATGAAATGTTTAATGAAAATAAGACGTATATGTAATATATATGATCCAAAATGATTAATTTAACAACTAAATGAACCGAGGAGTTTACAATGCGTTTTCGTGTACCAAATGCCATTATAAAAAGGGAACGATAAGATACCCGACTTCCGGCGATACGCGTGCTCCTTTATACGGGTAGGATCATGAAAAATGTTCGCGTTATTAAACTTAACGCACAATGTACGTGACATTTTATGGTTCCATTGGTACAACACATTTACCTCGCTTGGAATGTAAATAAATTGCCATGATTTCGCAAATGTTACTTAATCAGTCACCTCTATACCGTTCTTATTGAATCGTTCAATGAAAAAAAAACGATCGACGATGAATTGCACGATCTCATTCAGTACCTTGAGGTATATTTGAAAACACCTCTGAGTAATATCGTATGGTTCATAGCAATTCATGTTACGTAACTGATAGCTTTGATCGTCTGAACAATCATAGAACAAGACAAAGTACATATGTCGGAGTAAAAAATTAGATTCCATCAGGGGGTGTAATTAAACACTGAGATATTTCGTAAAAACAGAAATAACGAACATCAGTCACGTAGGATTTCCAGAAAATAATTCAATTTGTATAATGTTGAAAACCTTCCAATTACGGATAAGGATGTTTATATAGATGTTCGTCATTAAAGAGACCAAACTAAGTCGAATATCTCACGAATACTCTGTAAAATGATAAGACACAGTAAGTACAAACAAGAAAATCCGGTTGTTACGTTACACAATCTACAATGACGGAAGCATTTACCAAATATAACGTAGGTGAATGGGTCCTAATGAAAAATAGCTGATAAAAAACGTGTGTCACGTGTCGGCTAATTGTAGATAAACATCAGCACGGCGGAAATAACATTCGCTTGTTTTCAACAATTCCGCCGATCAATGATGCTATTGCTCGCAATTGCGTTTTAAAATTTATCGCAAAGTGGTCTATCGGTCGCTTTACCACTTAGAAAGTGATACAAATTTAGTGACCACATACCACCCTGTATATTTCTACTAATTGGTATTTAACTTTCTTTCTTGATCAAACGTCAGTATATTTCCTCCTGTTTTCGAATAGGATCAAATCCGAAGTTTCGTTCAATTGTCATTTCGTTTTTGACATTTTTTCTAGCGAAAAAAAATATTGAAAAGAAAATATATATTTTTAGGAATGAATACATTAACGGTTAAGGGCCACTCGGGCAGCCGTTTCGCGAGTAAAATTGCTCTTTTTTGCTCCGAGCAAAGCTGAGAGCAGCAGCTGGAGCAAATTATGTTGACAGTTGTAAATGAAGTGGGGAACAACGGTAGCGGTGGGAGTGTAGGATCGTAGGTAGCCACGTGTTGGTACGTTCGTGAGGCATTTCATACCATTGGTTATTCTTTTCAGCACGTGGCTACCTTCGAAGCATGGTTCCGAGAAGGATCGTTGTTCAAGTAGGTGTAGTCTACTGTTCCAATATCGCTGCATTCTCCCGTTTGTCTGACCACTGCACATAGAGCAACTTCGTGAGCGGTCCTGCATTAGAGTATTAGTAACGGTTAACCTATAAAATGTTTTGTTGGTATTATTTTTATTATTATTAAATAGGAGAAATAAGAAATAAGAAAAAAAAGAAATAATGATCGTATATACTATACACGTTGTGTATAGTAATCGTATTTCGTCCTGGCCCGTCACCATTACCCATTGACGGCGATGTGGAAGGATGTTTTCGATGATAACACGCCAGTTTACTTGAACAACTGGGAAACCGCGAATTGGACGGATCAACTCTGCGTATATTCATCCATAGGATAAATTACGACTTGTTACCTCGGTTGGTATAATTTACGGAACGAGAATACTTTTCATAAACGTTACACTCTTTTTTCCGCTTGAAATGGCACATTTATGAATTAATTAAGAAAGTAATTATTTAAATTCAAACACCTGTCGGCGTGAAAACGAATAATGCACTGATCGTATTTCTACGATGGAAGTATTTCTTTCTTCCTCTTCTTTTTTTTTTTGTAAATTGCAAGTTCTCCGTAAATATTAACATGCATCGGTTGAAAAATTATTCAAACGTTCGAAGGATAAAATATGAACGAATATCTGCTTCTTTGACACTAGAAATCACTAAATTATCACTAACCTGTATTATTCGTTAAGTTTGTAGAATTTACCAATAGGCAGGAACAAAAATTGTTCAAAGGGTTCTTGTAAATTTATCAATCAATTCGCGGAAAAATTGATTTCTTCGCAATCATGACCAGTTCCGTTCTTTCTTCAAATACATGATCAATATTCGCGCCAGAAATATAACACAGTCGATAACCATACTCGAAAGAGGAAGAGAAGAACAAGTGATTTTACCTTCAACAATTTCGTAAGAAAGGTTCCTTCCACACGCGTCACTATAAAACTGACACGATTCAAAACGAACATATCTTTTATATGTGTTCTGGGCATTATTACTCAACCACCTGGCGTTTCGTTTACAAAATTAAGTCTCGCATTTAATTAGTGTGAAAACCGTGTTATTTGAACAGAGATACGTAAAAATAACTTCTTCGTATTAACTTTGCACGAATAAATCGATTATTGAAGCAATTAAGAAATAATATTAAAAAGAAATGAGAAAAATAACGGCATGTTAAAGCTCGTAAGAATATAGGGAAATTCGAACGTGCAGCATTACATAATCAAATCAAGGAATCGCGAAATAGTCTGCTAAAGGATCGATTAGACTTAATTTAGCACCATGACAGACGTACATCACTTGCCGCAGTATCAACTTTGATCGTGTATGTAGGTCACGGAAAGCTGCAATTCTCCGACCCTTTGTTAACCCTTTCAATTTAGTGGCGCCACTCGGCACCGGCGAATTTCCGTGTACTTTTAAGCGAAATCACGTTCTTTGTTCCTAACTAGAGAGATTCCATCTAGATTCAAAGGACCTTTCGATCGTTTCTAACATGGTTTTCCCTCCTTTTCTGGTCGATAACCACGAGGGCCGTATTATCATCGCACACGATCGAACGAGTTCGACGATCATAACCTTTTCTTGATTAATCAACTTATTACGAATTTATAACATTTCTCTCTCTTTCGCTTTTGCTTTATAAATTGGATTAACAACGTAGATTTGTTCAAACAGCTTTCCACCTATCGATCGATTAAGCCGTTTTCGACATATATATCGATTCAACGAACTTGAAGATGCCCCTTTGTTAATGACAATTAAAACTCACCTGATAATCGGTGTTCATACTTCGCTGACGAGCCGTAATTGTTCCGTTCTTCTTATGTTCGTACAAGCCAGAGATTGACGCACATGTCAACGGTTGGCGCGTGCTTCACGCGACGAGAAACAATCAAACGGTAGTCAAGGTATCGTCGTTGTTTGGAGACATCGCGACAGAACACGATAAATTCCGATTGAAGTTTGACACTGGTGATTTTGTTCCGCCTGTAGTTATCTCGTCGCGACACTCAGCTAAATACGCGTATACCACACTTTATTCCCCTGTATAAACTACACGGTAATAACATTGCAGCTTCTTCACGATTCTTAACGACTAATTGTTCCTCTGAACTTGACTGTTATGTTTTGTCTGTTTAATAAATGAGTTGTTTCAAAAAGTAAATGCATTTAACAATCGTGACGGACTCTCAATGCGCGGCGGTTTTCCTGCGCGACAGATAACCTGACAACCACAGGAACCTCAAAATACGTATGTGATCATAAAGATTACTTTCTAATGCTTGATTTTACAAATTTTCAGGCTATCACGACCATGTCCAAAAAACCGCACGACGGAAGCACGTTGTCACTGACATCGTTGAACTGAGGCTGGTCCACATTTGAATACCACTGACTTCTACTTTTACCAATCTTGCAGCGCTCTGATCGTTTGGCAAACGTATTTTTAGCAAGCAGCCTCGTGCTGCTGCGAAATGTCGGCCACATGTCTGTACGCGAACCGAACGATCGTTTTTTCGTCGACCACTGTTATTAGTGTGCCTTAACGATGTGACTTATCGTTCAACATCAATTGTTTCCTTCATTAAGTGTCCATTCGTTACGTGTTTCGTTCACGGTCAGTCAACTAAAACCGGAAACTGTACACCTGACGGAAAAGCCGACGAAACGACAACGAAACAACACTCCTCCGTCGGCTGGCACCGAACTGCTCTTCGTCGCATTCCCCTTGTGCGATCCGTCTACGTTCGCATACTACCCCCACTATGTCGTTTTCAGCTGGCGCAGCAGCCGACGCCGTCGCTGCTCCTCCATATATATGCAAGTATATCGTGATATATATGTGCGTTGCACTGAATCACGTGGGAGAATGTATGTTTGACGCAGAGCTAGGTCTTTTGTATCGATCTTCGAGGAATCCCCGTGGCAACTATTTCGATCGAACAATTGGAAATCAATGCAATTTTAATATCGGATTTTTGAGCGCGTTGCATGTATCAATAGCATATGAGAAGGAGTGGAATGGGACTAGAAAAATGTAGTTAATCTTAAAATTGTAGAACGTGTAAACAATAACGCATATTAACTAGTTCAGTTGTATCAAGACGGACAATTAGAATATTTATTACTAGTTATCGATATCCTAATCTCTCAAAAGATTAGTCCTGCTGTATGAAAATTGAATTGTTATGACTGCTTTATTTTTTTCAATAACTATTATTAACTGATTAAGTTTGAACCTGTAGTTTAGAATCAGCACGTATAATTTTGAGTATAATTAACTTTGGTGACGAGAAGTCGATGGTTTTAAGTACAACCTTGTTGAAATATTCATGTAGATAAAGCAAATATAGTACGTTGACGTTATCGAGGACTCTATTCGTATGGAATCGAGTTATCGAATCGATTGATATTTCCGAATCATTATGCACTATACTCATTGTCAGCATGTCACATCAAACTGAATAAACAATAGATAAGTTCATTATTTGCAATCGTAATAAGCTTATACTGCAATCACGAAAAAGTACTCTCAGTAAAGCAAAAAAAGTTCAGCATCGCCCACGGTGTATAAACGCGGAGTTTGGTTACAAGCTATTATTTAGATAGGAATAACATGCTTCGTTGTGCGCGGTGCAACGTGACTGAAACAAACGCCACCGGTTCACCGTGACGGCGACCAAAATGAGAGGGTTAAGTCCACGTTTCAGGAGAACAGTAAAAGATTAAGCAGTAAAACTCAACATAAAATGCATTAAATTAAATTTCTAAATGCAATTTTTGCAAACTTAGTTAATCGTTAAGGTTGAGTTAGGTTACGCCTCCTATGCACATTATATTACATATTAATTTATCTATTTATAGCTTCTAACGTTACACATATACTGCATGTTCGAATGAATAATAGATAGCATAATAATAATGATAATCTGCAGTAACAGAAACTGTAGGAAGCGAAGAGGAACAAGAGTGGGGAAAAGTTTACTTGCCGGATCAGTTAATCAGTTAATAAGGCAGCTTTTTCGGTCAGGTTAAACTGTCCGTTTACGTAGCTGGAGCTATTCATTATTGTCTGTATTCGATGGTAAAGTAGACTCGACACAGAAACTGTCTCTCAACTTTTTCAGCTGCGCGACCCCATAACAAGTGAAATCGCTCGATAACCATGCTTGACAGACACCACGCGGTTTTCCCTCTCACTCTGACCGTCACGATTTCCGCTATCTCTTTCCTCGTTCCTCAGCGGCCAGAGTATTGATCCAGCCGAGCAATAGCTACGTACGGTGTGTAGTATTATAAAACGGTTGCCTACGAATCTTGAGAGGAACCGTAAACGACGTTACACGGAGTTACTGGTTTTTGGCCGTGTTCGTGTGGTCAAGACACATAATGTAGATATTACATTATGTAATAGACGTAGATGTGAGAGAAAGACTTACGGTAGTGTCAAACCATGACCTACGCTGAAACGAAGTATTCTATTAATTTACGGAGTACTTTCGAATTTTGAGTTACTTAATAATCGACAGAGGAATGTGCTCGCATTCGAATGCGATTATCGATTCGATCTAACATGACGCACGCGGAAATTGTATTAAGGTGGGAATTAGAAAGGGAAGGTTTGCTTAATTTTATGTTTTCACTTCAATATATCGTTATTCTGATCAATTGAGATATTTGAGGATTTTGAAATATTTCTTTTATTTTTTAAGTTATTTAAATAACGTTTCTCAATACTTAATTATTTATTCATGTTATTTAAATAAAGTGAACGTATATTTAACGATCGACTTGTAAATACACAGTATTAACGTATTACATAAATTACGAAATAAGTAAGTGGAAAATGGAAAGTATGGTTCTAAGTTGACTTAAACGTGACTCTGTTGTTCCTGTGTTAACATTTAAAAAGTAAAACGACTGGATTCATTGGAAATGCGAAATTCACTCTACCCTGAGAAATAAGTAATATAAAAATTCTACTTAACCTCGTATTAATCCATTTATATCAATACCATCGAAATATTAACAAGGGGGTAACGATGAGTAGAAAAATGTTACACCAAGCTACATACAAAACATTGAATTATAAAAAAAACTTAGTAACAACGCGCGTCGTTGCTATCAATACCGACACATCAGACGCGCATTTTACAGCGTTCACGACACAATGGTGCTTCTCTCTCTTCAGTCTTAAGGCGCACAATGCTGCGATGCATACAATGTAATATCATATTAAAGCTAGAGTATCGATCGTGTCCATATGATCGCCTGTTCTCAGTTTTGAGTTTATCATTATCGAAAGATCATTTCAAACCATGATTGAAAAACAATCTTCATAATGTTATTTAAAATATATCTTTGCTGTTGTGTTGTATCTTTCAATAGACTCAGAAAAGGTTTGCATGTTTAATTATCGAATAAACAATATAGTTTGGCCAGATTATTTAGAGCAAGGTAGCGAAACTATTTCACGAAATTTGTAATCTGATGAGCTTTATCGATTCAGGCGTATTACGAACGCATCCCCTTGCTTGTTCACACGATTCAACAAGCGATGCTTCCATCTCACAATTCAACATTGGACCCGCTTCGACGGACGTAGCGGTTAAAATAATCAGGACGCCAACACTTGCAGCTTCCTGGCACCAGGAACCAATCGTAGTATAGTCTTACCTGCAATGTACACTCATGCACAATTAGAATATTGTATTATATGTAACACATAATACTCTGATTTAAGTCATTACCTGGAAACAACCCATTTCGTCTACACCATCACAATGGTGTTGAGATCCACTGTTACGAGCTTCATTCTCCCCAGCACGCTTCTGTAAATACTGTTGATAGTTCTGAAAATCGTGAACAGGTGGTGGTGAACCGGCAGTGTCTCTGAGACCACTGATTCTTGAATTCTGATTCTCTTCCAAGAACGTGTCAGGATAGAAAATCTCTGCTACTAGTAAACTGGTCCATCTTGGTGATGAAAGACAGCCACCGTCTAGATAATGACACCTTGATTGCCTGTAAAAAATTATCAAATAGAAACAATTATCGTATTTTAATGAGGTAATAATTGAGCGTTTCATGTGTATTACATGCATCTGGTAACTTCAATAGTTTGTGTGAAGTAGCCTTCGTAAGGAATCTGGACCACGTAGCGCCAAACTCCTTGATAGTTCTTGGCGAACACTGGTGTCGCGTACTCCACTTTAGCCGGACAAGGGGTGGGTGGACCTGTATATTCTGGCTTCTCTTGTGGTGGTGTTCGTTGACGGTACTCTGGGGTAGAGGGCTCATCTCGACGCTCAGCTGCTGAGGTGGCCAATGGTTCCCCTTGTATGGCCTTGTACAACATGCATACCCTTTGATACAACAAAAAATGTAATTTAAGGTTTGATTTTAAAGGTGTTTTAATATCATCTTTACTGTCTGGTGACTTACACTCCTGCACCATTCTCACAAAATTTTCGACCGTTTCTGATGGTATCCAATGCGCTTTCTGAATCAGATGACCGTTTGCTTCTGCTTCGTTTTTCGTCAGTTTCAACACTGACAATAAAAAAAAATGTACAATAATGTACAATGTAAAATGTACAATAATTAGACGATTAAACTTATATATATTCACTCACGAATTTTGGGAATAAGATTGGACGGTGGCGACTTTAGGTAAGGAATCGTCAGCCTTAAGTATGGGCAACGCTTTGCTCAAAAATTTCAACGTATGATTTTTTAACAAAGCACTAAAAAGGAAAAAATACAGAAATAGAAGTATAAAACATTTATAATTTTAATTATTTTGTTAATTCACTTAATTTTTTGTTCACTTACAAAGGATACGACGATCCATTGAAATATTGATTCATGGGATTTCGCGGGATATAACCCTTATTGAGATCCCCGCAAATATTGTGTATGGACACGTAACCTTTTCCCTGTTTACCAGTGTCTGAAATTATATGTAGAGGAAAAAATTATGATTCGCCCCCAATGACGCATGACATTGAAGAAATAAGTAGCACAACTTTGAAATGCGTACCATAGCATTCTTTGTCGCCGTCTATATACGGTGGTGGCCTCACTTTAGGTGGTTCAGCGTTCGGCGACTTCACAAAGGCGTAATATCCTTCGGGGGGTTCGTTCGACTCGGTCGTCGAATCGACGTCGTTTGGTTTCAACGATTTTGTTTCTTCGTATTCGTTTGCGTGACACGAAATGCATAAAAGTATCATCTAAAAAGTCAATTTTCCGTCATATATCCTTATTTTTACATTAATCTTCTTTATTTATAATATCTTTTAATTAGTATAATTCCCCTATTGTATTGTTTATAAGATTAAGACCTTTATAACAAGTACTCTTACAATTCCCGCCAATTTATCTTTACACCTTAGTTACATATTTACCAACGTCTTGAAATCATAAAACTTCGTTAATACTATTATTACAATTTAATCTACGTATTAAATGTGACTCATGATTTATACGATTAATTACAACCACGTAAATTAAGAATACAGATAAAATATAAAGCATATGAGTGTATAAGTTAAAAAGTGTTAGTTTGACTTCTGTCAGAATCTTAACCTAAAGCAAAGAAACGCTACTACGATGTTTTGTTCATATAATAAGTTGTTAGCCACAAAAGGCAAAAGCATTATTTGCGTAGTGAAGCCGGGATCAACTACGTACAAACAACAACGCACGTTTGAACTAGCTTGTCCATGGATGATCCTCTGGCTCTAAGCGTTTCGCTCTTACAAGGCATTCCCCGTTAGTAAGATACCGCGGTGTATCGTATTCGGCCTTAACGGTACTCGGTCCACGCTCCGCGGACTATTAATACCCGAGACTATAGTCTTGTATGCTGACTGCCCCACTAAGCGTGCGCGTCTGTCGGCCGTTACATTCTTTCGGCTCTTTAACCTTCAGGAATTTCGAAGATAAAAATAGTCCTGCGTGATTATCAGACCAGAGAAACCTTTATTCACCAATTAGCCTACCACTGATCTATTCTTTACGTTCTTCGTTTTTTCCCGGGATTATTGTACAATTGTTTTAACTTGATATCGAATAATAAAGGCGTAATTCGAGGGTTAGGTGCACATAAAAGTATTCTGACTATATTATAGAGTGCAGAGCCCTCTGCTAACGAAAAAGTGTATTATAGTTATATTATGATGTATATTTACATGTTGCGTGAAAAAGATGTATAATTGAATCTTGACTGGGGAACCGGTAACCTTTCTTCTTTCTACTACCTGTTCCAGTTTGTTCGATGCAAGCAAGGATGTTCTCAGTCATTCAATACAAATACAATGATTAAAAGTGTTTATCCTTTATGGTAAGTTAATCTGGGGTGACGCTTTGTATGGCTATCAATTGAAATATTCTTTCTAATTCCGGAATTGGAGGGAAGTTTAATACATAGATCATGCTTTTTAGTTGGTACCACTTAGCGGCAGTTTTTATGAGGTATTTGTAAAAGAAAAATAAAAATAATCGTAAGATTCCGTTACAGTTTCTTCTGGCAATGAAAGCATTTTTATCTCAAAGTAAAATCATAATTAATTTTAAAGATACGTGTGCGGCAAACGTCAGTATGATTAATGATCGTTTTAATGGCGTTCGACTAATTTTTTGGCACTTCGTTGGTAGAAAATGACATTCGAAAAAACGAAAAAAGTCTACTTTTCTCGTGGTGACGTTTATTATACATTTGCGTAACGGTATTACTTTATACCGGTTCCCCGTTATTACTGTATACGGGACATTTCTATAATAAGCATTAGCTGGTGTTAGCGTAATGAATTTATTCAACTCATCCTGCTACGTTTGATTTACGATGTAGATTAGTCGTGCATATTTCGCATCCATTTCCCTATAAATACATCGATAAAGTATTTCAGGTGCTTACTGTAACCACACTTCATATTGTTAAATACTATAAAAAGAAACAAAGTTTGAACACATCCTTTTTTTAATAAAATTATGACTAGTTTAAATTAATAAAATTTGACCGATTTTGTAGAAGATATATTTCTTACATTACATATGAAAATATTTTTTCAACGATAAGAGAAGTAATACACATTGTTAATTAGAAATGTATATAATAATCTATTAATATTTTATTTTGAAAAAGTATTTTTGCAAAATAAAAAAAAGAATTTTAACTTACGATAAATGTTCGGAATTCCATTGCAGTATCCTTTTTTTTCTTCTTTGACACAGAAATAAAATGCACAGGACTCAAAACAGGAGTTCTGCCTCGGAAATGTCTCGTAACCACTCGACGGTCATAGCAAAACTGAACACATTGAACCCGCGCTATGGTATAAAGAGCCACCTGCCTTCGGTCCCGTATTCATCACCACCAAAGGCATGAACGAACTCACGTCAAAGTATGCCCTAACATACCTCAAAATTTCACCAGTTTATTCATAATTTTTCTACATCTCTTAACAACTCAAAAATACTAATAAAAATTAAAAAATTTTAATTTCAAAAATTTTTAATCAGTAAAAAAATTTGAATTTTTGAAATTCAAAAATGCTAACAGTTACATTTGAATTGTTTAAATTAATCAGTATTCAAGATGTTAAGTGCTACAAGTTAGAAAAATCAATTTAAATTACTTCAAGAATTTAACGATTGCTATTGAAATTGTTATTAAATGTAAAATTCGAATAAAGAAAAATAAGGGTGTAATTTGAAAATGTTAAAAGAACAAGCAATATTTATATCATGGCGCGGCGCGAACCGTTGCGCATGCGTACGCGCGACATATTCGTGATAGAAGTGAAGATAGCGGGAAGTGATCAAGTGAGATGAAGACACAAACAGTCAGTGTCCTTTTCGAATGAATTGTTGTTGATTACCGTTTATAACTGTCACAGCATTCCAATATAATTGCCACTTTCCAGAGACAATGCAATCGCTAAACAGGTTTTCCCTCATGATATGTTGGTTGGAAGAACGTACGTTTTTGACACTTTAATTAAATAACTGAATAATTTAATTGAACATTTTAATATCTATGTTAGAATTTCAGACTTTTTTTTTTACCATGTATAATAATTTTATTTTATTTAAAATTCTGCCATTTACAAATATATTAGAATTATTAATACAATTATAAAATTATGATTTCGCTACTTAACCTCAAAATGAATTATCCGTTTGATATCCTAAAAAACGGTATTTTTCAAATGGTTCAAAGTATTTTTTACAATTTTCCATGGAACCAGTATTTTCCAACAGCTATGTGGCCTCTTATATCGAAGAAAGATCTCGCGAGGCGAGATCAGGGCATGTCCGGAAGTGCACGTCGTCGCTATAGTAGTTGGTCAAGGCCATCAACTCATTGAACATCCTTCCACGGTGAGTACAAAGAAGAATGTGGAACGGCAACCTGTCGATCTACACATTGGCGTGCGAAGCGTATTTTTTATACTTTATACCTTTGTACATTACCATTATTATAAAATTGCAATCACAATTAGCATACTTGAACAAATGATTAAATATAAAACGCTTATTTTCTTTGAATCTCGTTTTGAGTTCAAGTTATTTAAATATAACCTTTAACTAAATAAATTAATAATTGACTTATTTACTTACACGCTTAATATTTTCTTTATGATAACTTATTGAAAAAACTAGAGATAATAAAGAACTGTGCAGTGCATGTCAAGTAAAAATCTGAACTCCCGTATTTACGACAATGGCGAGCAAAATGTATCAGGTTTACCGCTTGGAGCGCTACAGGTCATTGATTCGTAATGTAGTTGTCTCGTGTAAAGAGGCGATAGTTCTTGATGTGCTTTTAAAAAAAAACACTAACAATGACCCAATAGTATATGAGATGTAGAAAGTTTCAACAAGCTAGGAAACCCGTATTATACGTTATCGTGATCCCACATACTTAACCTTCATATTAGGATGAAATTGAACCGAATAAGTTTACCAGGATGGAACGCTAAGTATTTTAATTACGCCCTTCCTTGGAGGAAGATTAAATTACTTCGTCTCAACATGCGATAATATAATTCGAAGTACTTGGAAAATTCACATTCATCGAATAATTACAACAAATATACATTATGTTATCATTTTAATACATAACCTAGTCATTTCATTCCAGTCATTTTCTTTTTTAAATAATTTATTTCTTAACACTAATTAAAGTATAAAAAACGCATAACTTACCCGTGAATGAGATTCAACGAATGTTTTTGAATCTTCACAATGGCGTCTTCTTCAGGACAGATGGTAGAAGGTGTGATACAGAAAAACATTTTCGACACATAGTAGGATAGATGACATTTATTCCATTATTTTATCGTTATTACTTGCTACTTGAATGCTATACTCGTAATAGGTATCTATAATTATGTCGATAATTATGCGTGAATTTAAAGAATACGTGAGGTCAGCCACAAGATGTACAGCCCGTGTCAGTGTTACAATCATCGTACAGGTAAAATAATTACAGAACGAAATTTACGCTTCTTTTTAGTTTTCAATGCAAACACTCGAGTTGAGGGGGAGGGGAGAAGGGGGCGATGGCAGCTTATCAATTTCCGTTAATATATCTAATTCTTCCTTATCGATCGATCTTATAATTTACACACGCTTGAATCACCTTCTTTTCTTTCATCGCTGATAGAATTATTTTTTTCCACATGTTTCTTCTACTTTTTGCTTTAATATATCGATTTAAAGATTTTTCAACCACTATTATTTACCTGCCAACCTAACACCCTTACTTATTATAAATTCCTAATTATCTTACGAAATTGTAACGCGCAATATCGGTACACACGATACCGTTTCTTCTTCATCTGACTCCTTTCCTTTAATCACGACGAGTTAAACTCTTGCTTTGAATAATATACAAATATCATTTTTTTCTTTATTTTCTATTATCCTCGATATATCGATTCAACTCGTCGCCTGTTTATTACAATCAATTCTGCGCTAAAAAACGATCGAATACAAACTATACTGCTTTCGTCCGAAAGTTTTTGGTCTATCCTTAACGCAGCGCGTTTCTTTTAATTTTTTTTTTTTTTGCTTACATTCAAAATTTTTGTCTTCGAAATTATTTCGTAGAAAAATTCGTCACTTTTTTTTCGTTCGAATGACTTGTTTCAGTAGACGAAACGAAAAAATAAAAATAAAATTTCCTGCGAACATGTGGTTCCTACGAAAGATTTAATACTATACATTTTTAAAAGTAAACGCGGAATGTTTCGAAAAGTATCGAGATCCGAACGCGTCATTGTATCTTTAAATTCGGGCGAACACACGTTTCTTCGTATATAACGAATCATATAGTACGATAATTGTACTAAGATAAAAAACTATATAAAATGAAGAAACAAGAATTTAATCAAAATATCACCTTACATACTCATCGATCTTTTCGCTTTTTGTTTCGAAATTTTTGCGTGCAGGTGTACCCAAGTAAACCAAAAAATCTACCCGAATTCAAAAACATTTTAACCATAAAAAGA